>NW_027447520.1:0-29937 GCF_038048845.1 Mixophyes fleayi | reverse complement strand
TGTGTGTGTGTGTATAAATGTGTGTGTGTGTGTGTATAAATGTGTATGTGTGTGTGTATAAATGTGTATGTGTGTGTATAAATGTGTGTGTGTGTGTGTATAAATGTGTGTGTGTGTGTATAAATGTGTGTGTGTGTATAAATGTGTGTGTATAAATGTGTATGTGTGTGTATAAATGTGTGTGTATAAATGTATGTGAGTGTGTGTATGTGAGTGTGTATAAATGTGTATGTGAGTGTGTATAAATGTGTATGTGTATAAATGTGTATGTGAGTGTGTGTATAAATGTGTATGTGAGTGTGTGTATAAATGTGTGTGTGTGTATAAATGTGTGTGTGTGTGTATAAATGTGTATGTGTGTATAAATGTGTGTGTGAGTGTGTATAAATGTGTGTGTGAGTGTGTATAAATGTGTATGTGAGTGTGTATAAATGTGTGAGTGTGTATAAATGTGTGAGTGTGTATAAATGTGTGAGTGTGTATAAATGTGTATGTGTGTGTATAAATGTGTGTGTGTGTATAAATGTGTGTGTATAAATGTGTGTGTGTGTGTATAAATGTGAGTGTGTATAAATGTGAGTGTGTATAAATGTGAGTGTGTATAAATGTGTATGTGAGTGTGTATAAATGTGTATGTGAGTGTGTGTGTATAAATGTGTATGTGTGTGTATAAATGTGTATGTGTGTGTATAAATGTGTGTGTGTGTGTATAAATGTGTGTGTGTGTATAAATGTGTGTGTGTGTGTGTATAAATGTGTGTGTGTATGTGTGTGTATAAATGTGTGTGTATAAATGTGTGTGTGTATAAATGTGTGTGTGTGTGTGTATAAATGTGTGTATGTGTGTATAAATGTGTGTGTGTATGTGTGTGTATAAATGTGTGTGTGTGTAAATGTGTGTGTGTGTAAATGTGTGTGTGTGTAAATGTGTGTGTGTATAAATGTGTGTGTGTGTGTGTGTGTATAAATGTGTGTGTGTGTGTGTGTATAAATGTGTGTGTGTGTGTGTATAAATGTGTATGTGTGTGTGTGTATAAATGTGTATGTGTGTGTGTATAAATGTGTATGTGTGTGTGTATAAATGTGAGTGTGTGTATAAATGTGTATGTGTGTGTATGTGTGTGTATAAATGTGTGTGTGTAAATGTGTGTGTGTATAAATGTGTGTGTGTATAAATGTGTGTGTATAAATGTGTGTGTGTGTGTGTATAAATGTGTGTGTATAAATGTGTGTGTGTGTGTATAAATGTGTGTGTGTGTGTGTGTATAAATGTGTGTGTGTGTGTATAAATGTGTGTGTATAAATGTGTGTGTGTATAAATGTGTATGTGTGTGTGTATAAATGTGTATGTGTGTGTGTATAAATGTGTATGTGTGTGTGTATAAATGTGTATGTGTGTGTGTATAAATGTGTGTGTGTGTGTATAAATGTGTGTGTGTGTATAAATGTGTGTGTGTGTATAAATGTGTATGTGAGTGTATAAATGTGTATGTGAGTGTATAAATGTGTATGTGAGTGTATAAATGTGTATGTGAGTGTATGTATAAATGTGTATGTGAGTGTATGTATAAATGTGTATGTGAGTGTGTGTGTATAAATGTGTATGTGAGTGTGTGTGTATAAATGTGTATGTGAGTGTGTGTGTATAAATGTGTATGTGAGTGTGTGTGTATAAATGTGTGTGTGTGTGTATAAATGTGTATGTGAGTGTGTATAAATGTGTGTGTGTATAAATGTGAGTGTGTGTATAAATGTGTATGTGAGTGTGTATGTGTGTGTGTATAAATGTGTGTGTGTGTATAAATGTGTGTATGTGTGTGTGTATAAATGTGTGTGTATAAATGTGTGTATAAATGTGTGTGTGTATAAATGTGTGTGTGTATAAATGTGTGTGTATAAATGTGTGTGTATAAATGTGTGTGTGTGTAAATGTGTGTGTGTGTATAAATGTGTGTGTGTGTGTGTATAAATGTGTGTGTGTATAAATGTGTGTGTGTATAAATGTGTGTGTGTGTGTGTGTATAAATGTGTGTGTGTGTATAAATGTGTGTGTGTATAAATGTGAGTGTGTGTATAAATGTGTGTGTGTGTATAAATGTGAGTGTGTGTATAAATGTGAGTGTGTGTATAAATGTGTGTGTGTGTATAAATGTGTGTGTGTGTATAAATGTGTGTGTGTGTATAAATGTGTGTGTGTGTATAAATGTGTGTGTGTGTGTATAAGTGTGTGTGTGTGTATAAGTGTGTGTGTGTGTATAAGTGTGTGTGTGTGTATAAGTGTGTGTGTGTGTATAAATGTGTGTGTGTGTGTATAAATGTGTGTGTGTGTATAAATGTGTGTGTGTGTATAAATGTGTGTGTGAGTATAAATGTGTATGTGAGTGTGTATAAATGTGTATGTGAGTATGTGTATGTGTGTGTGTGTATATAAATGTGTGTGTGTGTGTATAAATGTGTATGTGAGTGTGTATAAATGTGTATGTGAGTGTGTATAAATGTGTATGTGAGTGTGTATAAATGTGTATGTGTGTGTGTGTATAAATGTGTGTGTATAAATGTGTGTGTGTGTGTGTATAAATGTGTATGTGTATAAATGTGTATGTGAGTGTGTGTATAAATGTGTATGTGAGTGTGTGTATAAATGTGTGTGTATAAATGTGTATGTGAGTGTGTGTATAAATGTGTATGTGTATAAATGTGTATAAGTGTGTATGTGTATAAATGTGTATGTGAGTGTGTGTATAAATGTGTATGTGTATAAATGTGTATGTGAGTGTGTGTATAAATGTGTATGTGAGTGTGTGTATAAATGTGTATGAGTGTGTGTGTGTGTATAAATGTGTATGTGAGTGTGTGTATAAATGTGTATGTGAGTGTGTGTATAAATGTGTATGTGAGTGTGTGTATAAATGTGTGAGTGTGTGTATAAATGTGTGTGTGTGTATAAATGTGTGTGTGTGTATATAAATGTGTGTGTGTGTATATATAAATGTGTGTGTGTATATAAATGTGTGTGTGTGTATAAATGTGTGTGTGTGTGTATAAATGTGTGTGTGTGTGTGTGTGTATAAATGTGTGTGTGTGTGTGTGTGTATAAATGTGTGTGTGTGTGTATAAATGTGTGTGTATAAATGTGTGTATGTGTGTGTATAAATGTGTGTGTATAAATGTGTATGTGAGTGTATAAATGTGTATGTGAGTGTGTGTATAAATGTGTGTGTGTGTATAAATGTGTGTGTGTGTGTATAAATGTGTGTGTGTATAAATGTGTATGTGTGTATGTGTATAAGTGTGTATGTGTATAAGTGTGTGTGTGTGTATAAATGTGTGTGTGTGTATAAATGTGTATGAGTGTGTGTATAAATGTGTATGTGTATAAATGTGTATGTGTATAAATGTGTATGTATAAATGTGTATGTGAGTGTGTGTATAAATGTGTGTGTGTGTGTATAAATGTGTATGTGAGTGTGTGTGTATAAATGTGTATGTGAGTGTGTGTGTATAAATGTGTATGTGTGTGAGTGTGTGTATAAATGTGTGTGTGAGTGTGTGTATAAATGTGTATGTGAGTGTGTGTATAAATGTGTATGTGAGTGTGTGTATAAATGTGTATGTGAGTGTGTGTATAAATGTGTATGTGAGTGTGTGTATAAATGTGTATGTGAGTGTGTGTATAAATGTGTATGTGAGTGTGTGTATAAATGTGTATGTGAGTGTGTGTATAAATGTGTATGTGAGTGTGTGTATAAATGTGTATGTGAGTGTGTGTATAAATGTGTGTGTGTATAAATGTGTATGTGAGTGTGTATAAATGTGTGTGTGTGTATAAATGTGTGTGTATAAATGTGTGTGTGTGTATAAATGTGTGTGTATAAATGTGTGTGTGTGTATAAATGTGTATGAGTGTGTGTATAAATGTGTATGTGTATAAATGTGTATGTGTATAAATGTGTATGTATAAATGTGTATGTGAGTGTGTGTATAAATGTGTGTGTGTGTGTATAAATGTGTATGTGAGTGTGTGTGTATAAATGTGTATGTGAGTGTGTGTGTATAAATGTGTATGTGTGTGAGTGTGTGTATAAATGTGTGTGTGAGTGTGTGTATAAATGTGTATGTGAGTGTGTGTATAAATGTGTATGTGAGTGTGTGTATAAATGTGTATGTGAGTGTGTGTATAAATGTGTATGTGAGTGTGTGTATAAATGTGTATGTGAGTGTGTGTATAAATGTGTATGTGAGTGTGTGTATAAATGTGTATGTGAGTGTGTGTATAAATGTGTATGTGAGTGTGTGTATAAATGTGTATGTGAGTGTGTGTATAAATGTGTGTGTGTGTATAAATGTGTATGTGAGTGTGTATAAATGTGTGTGTGTGTATAAATGTGTGTGTATAAATGTGTGTGTGTGTATAAATGTGTGTGTATAAATGTGTGTATGTGTTTAAATGTGTGTATGTGTGTGTATAAATGTGTGTATGTGTGTGTATAAATGTGTGTGTGTGTGTGTGTATAAATGTGTGTATAAATGTGTGTATGTGTGTGTATAAATGTGTGTGTATAAATGTGTGTATGTGTGTGTATAAATGTGTATGTGTGTGTATAAATGTGTATGTGTGTGTATAAATGTGTATGTGAGTGTATAAATGTGTATGTGAGTGTATAAATGTGTATGTGTGTGTATAAATGTGTAAGTGTGTATAAATGTGTGTGTGTGTGTATAAATGTGTGTGTGTATAAATGTGTATGTGAGTGTGTGTATAAATGTGTATGTGAGTGTGTGTATAAATGTGTGTGTGTATAAATGTGTATGTGAGTGTGTGTGTATGTGAGTGTGTGTATAAATGTGTATGTGAGTGTGTGTGTATGTGAGTGTGTGTATAAATGTGTATGTGAGTGTGTGTATAATGTGTATGTGAGTGTGTGTGTATGTGAGTGTGTGTATAAATGTGTATGTGAGTGTGTATAAATGTGTGTGTGTGTGTATAAATGTGTATGTGTGTATAAATGTGTGTGTATAAATGTGTATGTGAGTGTGTATAAATGTGTAAGTGTGTGTATAAATGTGTGTGTGTGTATAAATGTGTGTGTATAAATGTGTGTGTGTGTGTATAAATGTGTATGTGAGTGTGTGTATAAATGTGTGTGTGTGTGTATAAATGTGTGTGTGTGTGTATAAATGTGTGTGTGTATAAATGTGTGTGTGTATAAATGTGTGTGTTCGTGTGTGTATAAATGTGTGTGTGTATAAGTGTGTGTGTGTATAAATGTGTGTGTGTGTGTATAAATGTGTGTGTATAAATGTGTATGAGTGTGTGTATAAATGTGTATGTGTATAAATGTGTATGTGAGTGTGTATAAATGTGTGTGTGTGTATAAATGTGTATGTGAGTGTGTGTGTATGTGAGTGTGTGTATAATGTGTATGTGAGTGTGTGTATAAATGTGTATGTGAGTGTGTGTATAAATGTGTATGTGAGTGTGTATAAATGTGTGTGTGAGTGTGTATAAATGTGTGTGTGTGTATAAATAAGTATGTGAGTGTGTGTGTGTATAAATGTGTGTGTGTATAAATGTGAGTGTGTGTATAAATGTGTATGTGAGTGTGTGTATAAATGTGTATGTAGGTGTGTATAAATGTGTGTGTGTATAAATAAGTATGTGAGTGTGTGTGTATAAATGTGTATGTGTGTATAAATGTGTGTGTATAAATGTGTATGTGAGTGTGTATAAATGTGTGTGTATAAATGTGTATGTGAGTGTGTATAAATGTGTGTGTGTATAAATGTGTATGTGTGTGTGTATAAATGTGTGTGTATAAATGTGTGTGTGAGTGTGTGTATAAATGTGTGTGTGAGTGTGTGTATAAATGTGTATGTGAGTGTGTGTATAAATGTGCATGTGTGTGTGTATAAATGAGTGTGTGTATAAATGAGTGTGTGTATAAATGAGTGTGTGTATAAATGAGTGTGTGTATAAATGTGTGTGTGTATAAATGTGTATGTGAGTGTGTATAAATGTGTGTGTGTGTATAAATGTGTATAAATGTGTGTGTATAAATGTGTATGTGTGTGTGTATAAATGTGTGTGTGTATAAATGTGTGTGTGTGTATAAATATGTATGTGTGAATGTGTATAAATGTGTGTGTATAAATGTGTATGTGAGTGTGTATAAATGTGTGTGTGTATAAATGTGTGTGTGTGTATAAATATGTATGTGTGAATGTGTATAAATGTGTGTGTATAAATGTGTATGTGAGTGTGTATAAATGTGTGTGTGTATAAATGTGTATGTGTGTGTATAAATGTGTGTGTGTATAAATGTGTGTGTGTGTATAAATGTGTGTGTGTGTATAAATGTGTGTGTGTGTATAAATGTGTGTGTGTATAAATGTGTGTGTGTATAAATGTGTGTGTGTGTGTGTGTATAAATGTGTGTGTGTGTGTGTATAAATGTGAGTGTGTATAAATGTGTATAAATGTGTGTGTGAGTGTGTGTATAAATGTGTGTGTATAAATGTGTGAGTGTGTGTATAAATGTGTGTGTATAAATGTGTGTGTATAAGTGTGTGTGTGTGTAAATGTGTGTGTGTGTGTATAAATGTGTGTGTATAAATGTGTGTGTGTGTGTGTATAAATGTGTGTGTATAAATGTGTGTGTGTGTGTGTGTATAAATGTGTGTGTATAAGTGTATATGTGAGTGTGTATAAATGTGTATGAGTGTGTGTATAAATGTGTGTGTGTGTATAAGTGTATATGTGAGTGTGTATATAAATGTGTATGTGTGTGTGTGTGTGTATAAATGTGAGTGTGTATAAATGTGTGTGTATAAATGTGTGTGTGTGTATAAATGTGTATGTGAGTGTATGTGTATAAATGTGTATGTGAGTGTGTATAAATGTGTGTGTATAAATGTGTATGAGTGTGTGTATAAATGTGTGTGTGTATAAATGTGTGTGTGTATAAATGTGTATGTGAGTGTGTATAAATGTTTATGAGTGTGTGTATAAATGTGTGTGTGTATAAATGTGTGTGTATAAATGTGTGTGTGTATAAATGTGTATGTGAGTGTGTATAAATGTGAGTGTGTATAAATGTGAGTGTGTATAAATGTGTGTGTGTATAAATGTGTGTGTGTGTGTGTGTATAAATGTGTGTGTGTATAAATGTGTGTGTGTGTGTGTGTGTATAAATGTGTGTGTGTATAAATGTGTGTGTATAAGTGTGTGTGTGTATAAATGTGTGTGTATAAATGTGTATGTGAGTGTGTGTATAAATGTGTGTGTGTATAAATGTGTATGTGAGTGTGTGTATAAATGTGTGTGTGTATAAATGTGTATGTGAGTGTGTGTATAAATGTGTGTGTGTATAAATGTGTGTGTGTGTATAAATGTGTGTGTGTGTATAAATGTGTGTGTGTGTATAAATGTGTGTGTGTGTATAAGTGTGTGTGTGTATAAATGTGTATGTGAGTGTGTGTATAAATGTGTGTGTGTATAAATGTGTATGTGAGTGTGTGTATAAATGTGTGTGTGTGTGTATAAATGTGTGTGTGTGTATAAATGTGTGTGTGTGTATAAATGTGTGTGTGTGTATAAATGTGTGTGTGTGTGTGTGTATAAATGTGTGTGTGTGTATAAATGTGTGTGTGTATAAATGTGTGTGTGTATAAATGTGTGTGTGTATAAATGTGTATGTGAGTGTGTATAAATGTGTGTGTGTGTGTGTATAAATGTGTATGTGAGTGTGTGTATAAATGTGTATGTGAGTGTGTGTATAAATGTGTATGTGAGTGTGTGTATAAATGTGTATGTGTGTATAAATGTGAGTGTGTGTATAAATGTGTATGTGAGTGTGTGTATAAATGTGTGTGTGTATAAATGTGTATAAATGTGTGTGTATAAATGTGTATAAATGTGTATGTGAATGTGTATAAATGTGTGTGTGTGTGTATAAATAAGTATGTGAGTGTGTGTGTGTGTGTGTGTATAAATGTGTATGTGTGTATAAATGTGTATAAATGTGTATGTGAATGTGTATAAATGTGTGTGTGTGTGTATAAATGTGTGTGTGTGTATAAATGTGTGTGTGTATAAATGTGTATGTGAGTGTGTATAAATGTGTGTGTGAGTGTGTGTATAAATGTGTATGTGAGTGTGTGTATAAATGTGTATGTGAGTGTGTGTATAAATGTGTATGTGAGTGTGTGTATAAATGTGTATGTGTGTATAAATGTGAGTGTGTGTATAAATGTGTATGTGAGTGTGTGTATAAATGTGTGTGTGTATAAATGTGTATAAATGTGTGTGTGTATAAATGTGTATAAATGTGTGTGTGTGTATAAATGTGTATAAATGTGTATGTGAATGTGTATAAATGTGTGTGTGTGTGTATAAATAAGTATGTGAGTGTGTGTGTGTGTGTGTGTATAAATGTGTATGTGTGTATAAATGTGTATAAATGTGTATGTGAATGTGTATAAATGTGTGTGTGTATAAATGTGTATGTGAGTGTGTGTATAAATGTGTGTGTATAAATGTGTATGTGAGTGTGTGTGTATAAATAAGTATGTGAGTGTGTGTGTGTATAAATGTGTATGTGAGTGTGTATAAATGTGTGTGTGTGTGTATAAATAAGTATGTGAGTGTGTATGTGTGTATAAATGTGTGTGTATAAATGTGTATGTGAGTGTGTATAAATGTGTGTGAGTGTTTGTATAAATGTGTATGTGTGTGTGTATAAATGTGTGTGTGTGTGTGTGTGTGTATAAATGTGTGTGTGTGTGTATAAATGTGTGTGTATAAATGTGTATGTGAGTGTGTGTATAAATGTGTATGTGAGTGTGTGTATAAATGTGTGTGTATAAATGTGTATGTGAGTGTGTGTATAAATGTGTGTGTATAAATGTGTATGTGAGTGTGTGTATAAATGTGTATGTGAGTGTGTGTATAAATGTGTGTGTATAAATGTGTATGTGAGTGTGTGTATAAATGTGTATGTGTATAAATGTGTATAAGTGTGTATGTGTATAAATGTGTATGTGTGTATGTGTATGTGTGTATGTGTATGTGTATAAATGTGTATGTGTGTGTGTATAAATGTGTGTGTGTGTATAAATGTGTGTGTGTGTATAAATGTGTGTGTATAAATGTGTATGTGAGTGTGTGTATAAATGTGTATGTGAGTGTGTGTATAAATGTGTATGAGTGTGTGTGTGTGTGTGTATAAATGTGTATGTGAGTGTGTGTATAAATGTGTGAGTGTGTGTATAAATGTGTGTGTGTATAAATGTGTGTGTGTATAAATGTGTGTGTGTATAAATGTGTGTGTGTATAAATGTGTGTGTGTATATAAATGTGTGTGTGTGTGTATATAAATGTGTGTGTGTGTATAAATGTGTGTGTGTGTATAAATGTGTGTGTGTGTGTGTGTATAAATGTGTGTGTGTGTATAAATGTGTGTGTGTGTGTATAAATGTGTGTGTGTGTATAAATGTGTGTGTATAAATGCTGTGTATGTGTGTGTATAAATGTGTGTGTGAGTGTATAAATGTGTATGTGAGTGTGTGTATAAATGTGTGTGTGTATAAATGTGTGTGTGTATAAATGTGTGTGTGTATATAAATGTGTGTGTGTGTGTATATAAATGTGTGTGTGTGTATAAATGTGTGTGTGTGTATAAATGTGTATGAGTGTGTGTATAAATGTGTATGTGTATAAATGTGTATGTGTATAAATGTGTATGTATAAATGTGTATGTGAGTGTGTGTATAAATGTGTGTGTGTGTGTATAAATGTGTATGTGAGTGTGTGTGTATAAATGTGTGAGTGTGTGTATAAATGTGTATGTGAGTGTGTGTATAAATGTGAGTGTGTGTATAAATGTGTATGTGAGTGTGTGTATAAATGTGTATGTGAGTGTGTGTATAAATGTGTATGTGAGTGTGTGTATAAATGTGTGTGAGTGTGTGTATAAATGTGTATGAGTGTGTGTGTGTATAAATGTGTGTGTGTATAAATGTGTATGTGAGTGTGTGTATAAATGTGTATGTGAGTGTGTGTATAAATGTGTGTGTGTGTGTATAAATGTGTATGTGAGTGTGTATAAATGTGTGTGTATAAATGTGTGTGTGTATAAATGTGTGTGTGTGTGTGTGTATAAATGTGTGTGTATAAATGTGTGTATAAATGTGTGTGTGTGTATAAATGTGTGTGTATAAATGTGTGTATGTGTTTAAATGTGTGTATGTGTGTGTATAAATGTGTGTATGTGTGTGTATAAATGTGTGTATGTGTGTGTATAAATGTGTGTATGTGTGTGTGTATAAATGTGTGTATGTGTGTGTATAAATGTGTGTGTATAAATGTGTGTATGTGTGTGTATAAATGTGTGTGTATAAATGTGTGTATGTGTGTGTATAAATGTGTATGTGAGTGTATAAATGTGTATGTGAGTGTATAAATGTGTATGTGAGTGTGTATAAATGTGTATGTGAGTGTGTATAAATGTGTGTGTGTATAAATGTGTGTGTGTATAAATGTGTATGTGAGTGTGTGTATAAATGTGTATGTGAGTGTGTGTATAAATGTGTATGTGAGTGTGTGTATAAATGTGTATGTGTATGTGTGAGTGTGTGTGTATAAATGTGTATGTGTATAAATGTGTATGTGAGTGTGTGTATAAATGTGTATGTGAGTGTGTGTATAAATGTGTATGTGAGTGTGTGTATGTATAAATGTGTATGTGAGTGTGTATAAATGTGTGTGTGTGTGTATAAATAAGTATGTGAGTGTGTGTGTGTATAAATGTGTATGTGTGTATAAATGTGTATGTGAGTGTGTGTATAAATGTGTATGTGAGTGTGTATAAATGTGTGTGTGTGTGTGTATAAATGTGTATGTGTGTATAAATGTGTGTGTATAAATGTGTATGTGAGTGTGTATAAATGTGTAAGTGTGTGTATAAATGTGTGTGTGTGTATAAATGTGTGTGTATAAATGTGTGTGTATAAATGTGTGTATGTGTGTGTATAAATGTGTGTGTATAAATGTGTGTATGTGTGTGTATAAATGTGTATGTGAGTGTATAAATGTGTATGTGAGTGTATAAATGTGTATGTGAGTGTATAAATGTGTATGTGAGTGTGTATAAATGTGTGTGTGTATAAATGTGTGTGTGTATAAATGTGTATGTGAGTGTGTGTATAAATGTGTATGTGAGTGTGTGTATAAATGTGTATGTGAGTGTGTGTATAAATGTGTATGTGTATGTGTGAGTGTGTGTGTATAAATGTGTATGTGAGTGTGTGTGTATGTGAGTGTGTGTATAAATGTGTATGTGAGTGTGTGTATAAATGTGTATGTGAGTGTGTGTATGTATAAATGTGTATGTGAGTGTGTATAAATGTGTGTGTGTATAAATAAGTATGTGAGTGTGTGTGTGTATAAATGTGTATGTGTGTATAAATGTGTATGTGAGTGTGTGTATAAATGTGTATGTGAGTGTGTATAAATGTGTGTGTGTGTGTGTATAAATGTGTATGTGTGTATAAATGTGTATGTGAGTGTGTATAAATGTGTAAGTGTGTGTATAAATGTGTGTGTGTGTATAAATGTGTGTGTATAAATGTGTGTGTGTATAAATGTGTATGTGAGTGTGTGTATAAATGTGTGTGTGTGTGTGTGTATAAATGTGTGTGTGTGTGTATAAATGTGTGTGTGTGTGTATAAATGTGTGTGTGTGTGTGTATAAATGTGTGTGTGTATAAGTGTGTGTGTGTATAAATGTGTGTGTATAAATGTGTGTGTGTGTATAAATGTGTATGAGTGTGTGTATAAATGTGTATGTGTATAAATGTGTATGTGAGTGTGTGTATAAATGTGTGTGTGTATAAATGTGTATGTGAGTGTGTGTATAAATGTGTATGTGAGTGTGTGTATAAATGTGTATGTGAGTGTGTGTATAAATGTGTATGTGAGTGTGTGTATAAATGTGTATGTGAGTGTGTATAAATGTGTGTGTGTGTGTGTATAAATAAGTATGTGAGTGTGTGTGTGTATAAATGTGTATGTGTGTATAAATGTGTATGTGAGTGTGTGTATAAATGTGTATGTGAGTGTGTGTATAAATGTGTATGTGAGTGTGTATAAATGTGTGTGTGTGTATAAATAAGTATGTGAGTGTGTGTGTATAAATGTGTATGTGTGTATAAATGTGTGTGTATAAATGTGTATGTGAGTGTGTATAAATGTGTGTGTATAAATGTGTATGTGAGTGTGTATAAATGTGAGTGTGTATAAATGTGTGTGTGTATAAATGTGTGTGTGAGTGTGTGTATAAATGTGTATGTGAGTGTGTGTATAAATGTGCATGTGTGTGTGTATAAATGAGTGTGTGTATAAATGAGTGTGTGTATAAATGTGTGTGTGTGTAAATGTGTATAAATGTGTGTGTATAAATGTGTATGTGAGTGTGTATAAATGTGTGTGTGTATAAATGTGTATAAATGTGTATGTGTGTGTGTATAAATGTGTATAAATGTGTATGTGAGTGTGTGTGTATAAATGTGTGTGTATAAATGTGTATGTGAGTGTGTATAAATGTGTGTGTGTATAAATGTGTGTGTGTATAAATATGAATGTGTGTGTATAAATGTGTATGTGTGTGTGTATAAATGTGTGTGTGTATAAATGTGTATGTGTGTGTGTATAAATGTGTGTGTGTGTATAAATGTGTGTGTGTATAAATGTGTGTGTGTGTGTGTATAAATGTGTGTGTGTGTATAAATGTGTGTGTGTGTGTATAAATGTGTGTGTATAAATGTGTATAAATGTGTGAATGTGTATAAATGTGTGTGTATAAATGTGTATAAATGTGTGAATGTGTATAAATGTGTGTGTATAAATGTGTATGTGAGTGTGTATAAATGTGTGTGTGTATAAATGTGTGTGTGTGTATAAATGTGTATGTGTGTGTATAAATGTGTGTGTGTATAAATGTGTGTGTATAAATGTGTGTGTGTGTATAAATGTGTGTGTGTGTGTATAAATGTGAGTGTGTATAAATGTGTATAAATGTGTGAGTGTGTGTATAAATGTGTGTGTGTATAAATGTTGTATAAATGTGTGTGTGTATAAATGTGTGTGTGTATAAATGTGTGTGTGTATAAATGTGTGTGTGTATAAATGTGTGTGTATAAATGTGTGTGTGTATAAATGTGTGTGTATAAGTGTGTGTGTGTGTAAATGTGTGTGTGTGTATAAATGTGTGTGTATAAATGTGTGTGTGTGTGTATAAATGTGTGTGTATAAGTGTATATGTGAGTGTGTATAAATGTGTATGAGTGTGTGTATAAATGTGTGTGTGTGTATAAGTGTATATGTGAGTGTGTATATAAATGTGTATGTGTGTGTGTGTATAAATGTGAGTGTGTATAAATGTGTGTATAAATGTGTGTGTGTGTATAAATGTGTATGTGAGTGTATGTGTATAAATGTGTGTATAAATGTGTATGTGAGTTTATAAATGTGTATGAGTGTGTGTATAAATGTGTGTGTGTATAAATGTGTATGTGAGTGTGTGTATAAATGTGTATGCGTGTGTGTATAAATGTGTGTGTGTATAAATGTGTATGAGTGTGTGTATAAATGTGTGTGTGTGTATGTGTGTGTATAAATGTGTGTGTATAAATGTGTGTGTGTATAAATGTGTATGTGAGTGTGTATAAATGTGTGTGTGTATAAATGTGTGTGTGTATAAATGTGTGTGTGTGTGTGAGTGTGTATAAATGTGAGTGTGTATAAATGTGTGTGTGTATAAATGTGTGTATAAATGTGTGTGTGTATAAATGTGTGTGTGTATAAATGTGTGTGTGTATAAATGTGTGTGTGTGTGTGTGTGTATAAATGTGTGTGTATAAGTGTGTGTGTATAAATGTGTGTGTATAAATGTGTATGTGAGTGTGTGTATAAATGTGTGTGTGTATAAATGTGTATGTGAGTGTGTGTATAAATGTGTGTGTGTATAAATGTGTGTGTGTGTGTGTATAAATGTGTGTGTGTGTATAAATGTGTGTGTGTATAAATGTGTGTGTGTGTGTATAAGTGTGTGTGTGTATAAATGTGTGTGTGTATAATGTGTATGTGAGTGTGTGTATAATGTGTGTGTGTATAAATGTGTATGTGAGTGTGTGTATAAATGTGTGTGTGTGTATAAATGTGTGTGTGTGTATAAATGTGTGTGTGTGTATAAATGTGTGTGTGTGTATAAATGTGTGTGTGTGTGTGTATAAATGTGTGTGTGTGTGTGTGTATAATGTGTGTGTGTGTGTGTATAAATGTGTGTGTGTGTGTATAAATGTGTATGTGAGTGTGTATAAATGTGTGTGTATAAATGTGTATAAATGTGTATGTGAGTGTGTGTATAAATGTGTATGTGAGTGTGTGTATAAATGTGTATGTGAGTGTGTGTATAATGTGTATGTTAGTGTGTGTGTATAAATGTGTATGTTAGTGTGTGTGTATAAATGTGTATGTGTGTATAATGTGAGTGTGTATAAATGTGTATGTGAATGTGTATAAATGTGTGTGTGTGTGTGTATAAATAAGTATGTGAGTGTGTGTGTGTGTGTGTATAAATGTGTATGTGTGTATAAATGTGTATAAATGTGTATGTGAATGTGTATAAATGTGTGTGTGTGTATAAATGTGTATGTGAGTGTGTGTATAAATGTGTGTGTATAAATGTGTATGTGAGTGTGTGTGTATAAATAAGTATGTGAGTGTGTGTGTGTATAAATGTGTATAATGTGTATGTGAGTGTGTTAAATGTGTGTGTGTGTATAAATAAGTATGTGAGTGTGTATGTGTGTATAAATGTGTGTGTATAAATGTGTATGTGAGTGTGTATAAATGTGTGTGAGTGTTTGTATAAATGAGTATGTGTGTGTGTATAAATGTGTGTGTGTGTGTGTATAATGTGTGTGTGTGTGTATAAATGTGTGTGTATAAATGTGTATGTGAGTGTGTGTATAAATGTGTATGTGAGTGTGTGTATAAATGTGTGTGTATAAATGTGTGAGTGTGTGTATAAATGTGTATGTGTATAAATGTGTATGTGAGTGTGTGTATAAATGTGTATGTGAGTGTGTATAAATGTGTGTGTGTGTATAATAAGTATGTGAGTGTGTATGTGTGTATAATGTGTATGTGAGTGTGTATAAATGTGTATGTGAGTGTGTATAAATGTGTATGTGAGTGTGTATAAATGTGTATGTGAGTGTGTATAAATGTGTATGTGAGTGTGTATAAATGTGTATGTGAGTGTGTATAATGTGTATGTGAGTGTGTATAAATGTGAGTGTGTGTGTGTATAAATGTGTGTGTATAAATCTGTATGTATGTGTGTATAAATGTGTATGTGAGTGTGTGTATAAATGTGTGTGTATAAGTGTGTGTGTGTATAAATGTGTGTGTATAAGTGTATATGTGTGTGTGTATAATGTGTATGTGAGTGTGTATAATGTGTGTGTGTGTGTGTATAATGTGTATGTGTATAAATGTGTGTGTATAAGTGTGTGTGTGTATAATGTGTGTGTGTATAAATGTGTATGTGAGTGTGTGTATAAATGTGTGTGTGTATAAATGTGTGTGTGTGTATAAATGTGTGTGTGTGTATAATGTGTGTGTGTATAAATGTGTGTGTGTATAAATGTGTGTGTGTGTATAAATGTGTGTGTGTGTGTATAAATGTGTGTGTGTGTGTATAAATGTGTGTGTGTGTGTATAAATGTGTGTGTGTATAAATGTGTGAGTGTGTATAAATGTGTGTATAAATGTGTGTGTATAAATGTGTGTGTATAAATGTGTGTGTATAAATGTGTGTGTGTATAATGTGTATGTGAGTGTGTGTGTGTATAATGTGTATGTGAGTGTGTATAAATGTGAGTGTGTATAAATGTGTGTGTGTATAAATGTGTGTGTGTGTGTGTATAAATGTGTGTGTATAAATGTGTATGTGAGTGTGTGTATAAATGTGTGTGTGTATAAATGTGTATGTGTGTGTGTATAAATGTGTATAAATGTGTATGTGAGTGTGTATAAATGTGTGTGTGTATAAATGTGTATGTGAGTGTATGTGTATAAATGTGTGTATAAATGTGTATGTGAGTGTGTGTATAAATGTGTATGTGAGTGTGTGTATAAATGTGTATGTGAGTGTGTGTATAAATGTGTATGTGAGTGTGTGTTTAAATGTGTGTGTATAAATGTGTATGTGAGTGTGTGTATAAATGTGTATGTGAGTGTGTATAAATGTGTGTGTGTGTGTATAAATGTGTATGTGAGTGTGTGTATAATGTGTGTGTGTGTATAAATAAGTATGTGAGTGTGTGTATAAATGTGTGTGTGTATAATGTGTGTGTGTATAAATGTGTATGTGAGTGTGTATAAATGTGTGTGTGTGTATAAATGTGTGTGTGTATAAATGTGTATGTGAGTGTGTATAAGTGTGTGTGTGTATAAATAAGTCTGTGAGTGTGTGTGTATAAATGTGTATGTGAGTGTGTGTATAAATGTGTGTGTATAAATGTGTGTGTATAATGTGTGTGTATAAATGTGTATGTGAGTGTGTGTTTAAATGTGTGTGTATAAATGTGTATGTGAGTGTGTGTATAAATGTGTATGTGAGTGTGTATAAATGTGTGTGTGTGTGTATAAATGTGTATGTGAGTGTGTGTATAATGTGTGTGTATAAATGTGTATGTGAGTGTGTGTATAAATGTGTGTGTATAAATGTGTATGTGAGTGTGTGTATAAATGTGTATGTGAATGTGTATAAATGTGTATGTGAGTGTGTATAAATGTGTGTGTGTGTGTGTGTATAAATAAGTATGTGAGTGTGTGTGTATAAATGTGTATGTGTGTATAAATGTGTGTGTATAAATGTGTATGTGTGTGTGTATAAATGTGTGTGTATAAATGTGTATGTGTATAAATGTGTATGTGAGTGTGTGTATAAATGTGTATGTGAGTGTGTGTTTAAATGTGTGTGTATAAATGTGAGTGTGTGTATAAATGTGTGTGTATAAATGTGTATGTGAGTGTGTGTTTAAATGTGTGTGTATAAATGTGTATGTGAGTGTGTGTATAAATGTGTATGTGAGTGTGTATAAATGTGTGTGTGTGTGTATAAATAAGTATGTGAGTGTGTGTGTGTATAAATGTGTATGTGAGTGTGTATAAATGTGTGTGTATAAATGTGTATGTGAGTGTGTGTATAAATGTGTATGTGAGTGTGTGTATAAATGTGTGTGTATAAATGTGTATAAATGTGTATGTGAGTGTGTATAAATGTGTGTGTGTATAAATGTGTGTGTGAGTGTGTGTATAAATGTGTGTGTGTATAAATGTGTATGTGTGTGTGTATAAATGTGTATAAATGTGTATGTGAGTGTGTGTGTGTGTGTGTAAATGTGTGTGTATAAATGTGTATGTGAGTGTGTGTATAAATGTGTGTGTGTATAAATGTGTATGTGAGTGTGTGTATAAATGTGTGTGTGAGTGTGTATAAATGTGTGTGTGTATAAATGTGTATGTGAGTGTATGTGTATAAATGTGTGTATAAATGTGTATGTGAGTGTGTGTATAAATGTGTGTGTATAAATGTGTATGTGAGTGTGTGTTTAAATGTGTGTGTATAAATGTGTATGTGAGTGTGTGTATAAATGTGTATGTGAGTGTGTATAAATGTGTGTGTGTGTGTGTGTATAAATGTGTATGTGAGTGTGTGTATAAATGTGTGTGTGTGTGTGTATAAATAAGTATGTGAGTGTGTGTGTATAAATGTGTATGTGTGTATAAATGTGTGTGTATAAATGTGTATGTGTGTGTGTATAAATGTGTGTGTATAAATGTGTATGTGTATAATGTGTATGTGAGTGTGTATAAATGTGTATGTGAGTGTGTGTTTAAATGTGTGTGTATAAATGTGAGTGTGTGTATAAATGTGTATGTGTATAAATGTGTATGTGAGTGTGTGTATAAATGTGTATGTGAGTGTGTGTATAAATGTGTGTGTGTATAAATGTGTATGTGAGTGTGTGTATAAATGTGTATGTGAGTGTGTGTTTAAATGTGTGTGTATAAATGTGTATGTGAGTGTGTGTATAAATGTGTATGTGAGTGTGTATAAATGTGTGTGTGTGTATAAATAAGTATGTGAGTGTGTGTGTGTGTGTGTATAAATGTGTATGTGTGTATAAATGTGTATAAATGTGTATGTGAATGTGTATAAATGTGTGTGTGTGTGTATAAATAAGTATGTGAGTGTGTGTGTGTGTTGTATAAATGTGTATGTGTGTATAAATGTGTATAATGTGTATGTGAATGTGTATAAATGTGTGTGTGTATAAATGTGTATGTGAGTGTGTATAAGTGTGTGTGTGTGTATAAATAAGTATGTGAGTGTGTGTGTATAAATGTGTATGTGAGTGTGTGTATAAATGTGTATGTGAGTGTGTATAAATGTGTGTGTGTGTGTATAAATGTGTATGTGAGTGTGTGTATAAATGTGTGTGTATAAATGTGTATGAGTGTGTGTATAAATGTGTATGTGAATGTGTATAAATGTGTATGTGAGTGTGTATAAATGTGTGTGTGTGTGTATAAATAAGTATGTGAGTGTGTGTGTGTGTATAAATGTATATGTGTGTATAAATGTGTGTGTATAAATGTGTGTGTGTATAAATGTGTATGTGAGTGTGTATAAATGTGTATGTGAGTGTGTATAAATGTGTGTGTGTATAAATGTGTGTGTGTATAAATGTGTGTGTGTATAAATGTGTGTGTGTATAAATGTGTATGTGTATAAATGTGTGTATAAATGTGTATGTGAGTGTGTGTATAAATGTGTGTGTATAAATGTGTGTGTGTATAAATGTGTATGTGAGTGTGTGTGTATAAATGTGAATGTGAGTGTGTGTATAAATGTGTGTGTGTATAAATGTGTGTGTGTGTATAAATGTGTGTGTGTGTATAAATGTGTATGTGTATAAATGTGTATGTGAGTGTGTGTATAAATGTGTATGTGAGTGTGTGTGTGTGTGTGTAAATGTGTGTGTATAAATGTGTATGTGAGTGTGTGTATAAATGTGTGTGTGTATAAATGTGTATGTGAGTGTGTGTATAAATGTGTGTGTGTATAAATGTGTGTGTGTGTGTGTGTGTATAAATGTGTATGTGTGTATAAATGTGTATGTGAGTGTGTGTATAAATGTGTATGTGTGTGTGTGTGTGTAAATGTGTGTGTATAAATGTGTATGTGAGTGTGTGTATAAATGTGTGTGTGTATAAATGTGTATGTGAGTGTGTATAAATGTGTGTGTGTATAAATGTGTATGTGAGTGTATGTGTATAAATGTGTGTATAAATGTGTATGTGAGTGTGTGTATAAATGTGTATGTGAGTGTGTGTATAAATGTGTGTGTATAAATGTGTATGTGAGTGTGTGTTTAAATGTGTGTGTATAAATGTGTATGTGAGTGTGTGTATAAATGTGTATGTGAGTGTGTATAAATGTGTGTGTGTGTGTGTATAAATGTGTGTGTGTGTGTATAAATAAGTATGTGAGTGTGTGTGTATAAATGTGTGTGTATAAATGTGTATGTGAGTGTGTGTATAAATGTGTGTGTGTATAAATGTGTATGTGAGTGTGTATAAGTGTGTGTGTGTGTATAAATAAGTATGTGAGTGTGTGTATATAAATGTGTATGTGAGTGTGTGTATAAATGTGTGTGTATAATGTGTGTGTATAAATGTGTATGTGAGTGTGTGTTTAAATGTGTGTGTATAAATGTGTATGTGAGTGTGTGTATAAATGTGTGTGTGTGTGTATAAATGTGTATGTGTATAATGTGTATGTGAGTGTGTGTATAAATGTGTATGTGAGTGTGTGTTTAAATGTGTATGTGAGTGTGTGTTTAAATGTGTGTGTATAAATGTGAGTGTGTGTATAAATGTGTATGTGAGTGTGTGTATAAATGTGTGTGTATAATGTGTATGTGAGTGTGTGTATAAATGTGTATGTGAGTGTGTGTTTAAATGTGTGTGTATAAATGTGTATGTGAGTGTGTGTATAAATGTGTATGTGAGTGTGTATAAATGTGTGTGTGTGTGTGTATAATAGTATGTGAGTGTGTGTGTGTGTGTATAAATGTGTATGTGAGTGTGTATAAATGTGTGTGTATAATGTGTATGTGAGTGTGTGTATAAATGTGTATGTGAGTGTGTGTATAATGTGTATGTGAGTGTGTGTATAAATGTGTGTGTATAATGTGTATAAATGTGTATGTGAGTGTGTATAAATGTGTGTGTGTATAAATGTGTGTGTGAGTGTGTGTATAAATGTGTGTGTGAGTGTGTGTATAAATGTGTATGTGAGTGTGTATAAATGTGTGTGTGTATAAATGTGTATAAATGTGTATGTGAGTGTGTGTGTGTGTAAATGTGTGTGTATAAATGTGTATGTGAGTGTGTGTATAAATGTGTGTGTGTATAAATGTGTATGTGAGTGTGTGTATAAATGTGTGTGTGTATAAATGTGTATGTGTGTGTGTATAAATGTGTATGTGAGTGTGTATAATGTGTGTGTGTATAAATGTGTATGTGAGTGTATGTGTATAAATGTGTGTGTGTATAAATGTGTATGTGAGTGTATGTGTATAAATGTGTGTGTATAAATGTGTATGTGAGTGTGTGTTAAATGTGTGTGTATAAATGTGTATGTGAGTGTGTGTATAAATGTGTGTGTGTGTGTATAAATGTGTATGTGAGTGTGTGTATAATGTGTGTGTGTGTGTATAAATAAGTATGTGAGTGTGTGTGTGTGTGTATAAATGTGTATGTGGTGTATAAATGTGTGTGTATAAATGTGTATGTGAGTGTGTGTATAAATGTGTGTGTGTATAAATGTGTGTGTGTATAAATGTGTGTGTGTATAAATGTGTATGTGAGTGTGTATAAATGTGTATGTGAGTGTGTATAAATGTGTGTGTGTATAAATGTGTATGTGAGTGTGTGTATAAATGTGTGTGTATAAATGTGTGTGTATAAATGTGTATGTGAGTGTGTATAAATGTGTGTGTGTGTATAAATGTGTATGTGAGTGTATAAATGTGTATGTGAGTGTGTGTATAAATGTGTGTGTATAAATGTGTATGTGAGTGTGTGTATAAATGTGTATGTGAATGTGTATAAATGTGTGTGTGTGTGTATAAATGTGTATGTGTGTATAAATGTGTGTGTGTATAAATGTGTGTGTATAAATGTGTATGTGTATAAATGTGTATGTGAGTGTGTGTATAAATGTGTATGTGAGTGTGTGTATAAATGTGTGTGTGTATAAATGTGTATGTGAGTGTGTGTATAAATGTGTGTGTGTATAAATGTGTATGTGTGTGTGTATAAATGTGTATAAATGTGTATGTGAGTGTATGTGTATAAATGTGTGTATAAATGTGTATGTGAGTGTGTGTATAAATGTGTATGTGAGTGTGTGTATAAATGTGTGTGTATAAATGTGTATGTGAGTGTGTGTTTAAATGTGTGTGTATAAATGTGTATGTGAGTGTGTATAAATGTGTGTGTATAAATGTGTATGTGAGTGTGTGTATAAATGTGTGTGTGTGTGTATAAATAAGTATGTGTGTATAAATGTGTGTGTATAAATGTGTATGTGAGTGTGTGTATAAATGTGTGTGTGTGTATAAATGTGTATGTGAGTGTGTATAAATGTGTGTGTATAAATGTGTGTGTGTGAGTGTGTGTATAAATGTGTATGTGAGTGTGTGTTTAAATGTGTGTGTATAAATGTGTATGTGAGTGTGTATAAATGTGTGTGTGTGTGTGTGTATAAATAAGTATGTGAGTGTGTGTGTGTGTGTGTATAAATGTGTATGTGAGTGTGTATAAATGTGTGTGTATAAATGTGTATGTGAGTGTGTGTATAAATGTGTATGTGAGTGTGTGTATAAATGTGTATGTGAGTGTGTGTATAAATGTGTGTGTATAAATGTGTATGTGAGTGTGTATAAATGTGTGTGTGTATAAATGTGTATGTGAGTGTGTATAAATGTGTGTGTGTGTGTATAAATGTGTATGTGAGTGTGTGTATAAATGTGTGTGTATAAATGTGTATGTGAGTGTGTGTATAAATGTGTATGTGAATGTGTATGTGAGTGTGTATAAATGTGTGTGTGTGTGTGTATAAATGTGTGTGTGTATAAATGTGTGTGTGTATAAATGTGTGTGTGTGAGTGTGTGTATAAATGTGTGTGTGTGTGTGTATAAATGTGTATGTGTGTATAAATGTGTGTGTGTGTATAAATGTGTGTGAGTGTGTGTATAAATGTGTGTGTATAAATGTGTGTGTATAAATGTGTATGTGAGTGTGTGTGTATAAATGTGTGTGTGTATAAATGTGTATGTGAGTGTGTGTATAAATGTGTATGTGTGTATAAATGTGTATGTGAGTGTGTGTGTATAAATGTGTATGTGTGTATAAATGTGTGTGTGTATAAATGTGTGTGTATAAATGTGTATGTGAGTGTGTATAAATGTGTGTGTGTGTATAAATGTGTATGTGAGTGTGTGTATAAATGTGTGTGTATAAATGTGTATGTGAGTGTGTGTTTAAATGTGTGTGTGTGTATAAATGTGTATGTGAGTGTGTATAAATGTGTGTGTGTATAAATGTGTATGTGAGTGTGTGTATAAATGTGTGTGTGTATAAATGTGTATGTGTGTGTGTGTATAAATGTGTATGTGTGTGTGTATAAATGTGTGTGTATAAATGTGTATGTGAGTGTGTGTATAAATGTGTATGTGAGTGTGTGTTTAAATGTGTGTGTATAAATGTGTGTGAGTGTGTGTATAAATGTGTGTGTATAAATGTGTGTGTGTATAAATGTGTATGTGAGTGTGTGTATAAATGTGTGTGTATAAATGTGTATGTGAGTGTGTGTGTATAAATGTGTATGTGTGTATAAATGTGTATGTGAGTGTGTGTGTATAAATGTGTATGTATAAATGTGTATGTGAGTGTGTATAAATGTGTGTGTGTATAAATGTGTATGTGAGTGTGTGTATAAATGTGTGTGTATAAATGTGTATGTGAGTGTGTGTTTAAATGTGTGTGTGTGTGTATAAATGTGTATAAATGTGTATGTGAGTGTGTATAAATGTGTGTGTGTATAAATGTGTGTGTATAAATGTGTATGTGAGTGTGTGTATAAATGTGTATGTGTGTGTGTATAAATGTGTATGTGAGTGTGTGTATAAATGTGTATGTGAGTGTGTATAAATGTGTGTGTGTATAAATAAGTATGTGAGTGTGTGTGTGTGTGTATAAATGTGTATGTGAGTGTGTATAAATGTGTGTGTATAAATGTGTATGTGAGTGTGTGTATAAATGTGTGTGTATAAATGTGTATAAATGTGTATGTGAGTGTGTATAAATGTGTGTGTGTGTATAAATGTGTATGTGAGTGTGTGTATAAATGTGTGTATGTGAGTGTGTGTATAAATGTGTATGTGAATGTGTATAAATGTGTATGTGAGTGTGTATAAATGTGTGTGTGTGTGTGTATAAATGTGTGTGTGTGTGTGTGTATAAATGTGTGTGTGTGAGTGTGTGTATAAATGTGTATGTGAGTGTGTATAAATGTGTGTGTGTGTGTGTATAAATAAGTATGTGAGTGTGTGTGTGTGTGTGTATAAATGTGTATGTGTGTATAAATGTGTGTGTATAAATGTGTATGTGAGTGTGTATAAATGTGTATGTGTATAAATGTGTATGTGAGTGTGTGTATAAATGTGTATGTGAATGTGTATAAATGTGTATGTGAGTGTGTATAAATGTGTGTGTGTGTGTGTATAAATGTGTGTGTGTATAAATGTGTGTGTGTGAGTGTGTGTATAAATGTGTATGTGAGTGTGTATAAATGTGTATGTGTGTATAAATGTGTATGTGTGTGTGTATAAATGTGTGTGTATAAATGTGTGTGTGTGTATAAATGTGTGTGAGTGTGTGTGTATAAATGTGTGTGTGTGTATAAATGTGTATGTGAGTGTGTGTATAAATGTGTGTGTATAAATGTGTATGTGAGTGTGTGTGTATAAATGTGTATGTGTGTATAAATGTGTATGTGAGTGTGTGTGTGTGTATAAATGTGTATGTGTGTATAAATGTGTGTGTGTATAAATGTGTGTGTGAGTGTGTGTATAAATGTGTATGTGAGTGTGTATAAATGTGTGTGTGTATAAATGTGTATGTGAGTGTGTATAAATGTGTGTGTGTATAAATGTGTATGTGAGTGTGTGTATAAATGTGTGTGTATAAATGTGTATGTGAGTGTGTGGTTAAATGTGTGTGTGTGTGTGTATAAATGTGTATGTGTGTGTATAAATGTGTGTGTGTGTGTATAAATGTGTGTGTGTGTATAAATGTGTGTGTGTATAAATGTGTGTGTGTGTGTGTATAAATGTGTGTGTGTGTATAAATGTGTGTGTGTGTGTGTGTATAAATGTGTGTGTGAGTGTGTGTATAAATGTGTATGTGAGTGTGTATAAATGTGTGTGTGAGTGTGTGTATAAATGTGTATGTGAGTGTGTATAAATGTGTGTGTGTATAAATGTGTGTGTGTGAGTGTGTGTATAAATGTGTATGTGAGTGTGTATAAATGTGTGTGTGTGTGTATAAATGTGTGTGAGTGTGTGTGTATAAATGTGTGTGTGTGTATAAATGTGTATGTGAGTGTGTGTATAAATGTGTGTGTATAAATGTGTATGTGAGTGTGTGTGTATAAATGTGTATGTGTGTATAAATGTGTATGTGAGTGTGTGTGTGTGTATAAATGTGTATGTGTGTATAAATGTGTGTGTGTATAAATGTGTGTGTGAGTGTGTGTATAAATGTGTATGTGAGTGTGTATAAATGTGTGTGTGTATAAATGTGTATGTGAGTGTGTATAAATGTGTGTGTGTATAAATGTGTATGTGAGTGTGTGTATAAATGTGTGTGTATAAATGTGTATGTGAGTGTGTGGTTAAATGTGTGTGTGTGTGTGTATAAATGTGTATGTGTGTGTATAAATGTGTGTGTGTGTGTATAAATGTGTGTGTGTATAAATGTGTGTGTGTATAAATGTGTGTGTGTGTGTGTATAAATGTGTGTGTGTGTATAAATGTGTGTGTGTGTGTGTGTGTATAAATGTGTGTGTATAAATGTGTATGTGAGTGTGTGTATAAATGTGTATGTGAGTGTGTATAAATGTGTGTGTGAGTGTGTGTATAAATGTGTATGTGAGTGTGTATAAATGTGTGTGTGTATAAATGTGTGTGTATAAATGTGTATGTGAGTGTGTGTGTATAAATGTGTATGTGAGTGTATGTGAGTGTGTGTGTATAAATGTGTGTGTGTATAAATGTGAGTGTGTATAAATGTGTGTGTATAAATGTGTGTGTGTGTATAAATGTGTGTGTGTGTGTATAAATGTGTATGTGAGTGTGTATAAATGTGTGTGTGTATAAATGTGTGTGTGTGTGTATAAATGTGAGTGTGTGTATAAATGTGTGTGTGTATAAATGTGTATATGAGTGTGTGTATAAATGTGTGTGTGTATAAATGTGTATGAGTGTGTGTATAAATGTGTATGTGTGTGTGTATAAATGTGTGTGTGTGTATAAATGTGTGTGTGTATAAATGTGTGTGTATAAATGTGAGTGTGTGTATAAATGTGTATGTGAGTGTGTGTATAAATGTGTGTGTGTATAAATGTGTATGAGTGTGTGTATAAATGTGTGTGTATAAATGTGTATGTGAGTGTATGTGTATAAATTTGTGTGTATAAATGTGTGTGTGTATAAATGTGTGAGTGTGTGTATAAATGTGTGTGTATAAATGTGTATGTAAGTGTGTGTATAAATGTGTGTGTGTGTGTATAAATGTGTATGTGAGTGTGTATAAATGTGTATGTGAGTGTGTGTATAAATGTGTGTGTATAAATGTGTGTGTGTGTATAAATGTGTATGTATAAATGTGTGTGTATAAATTTGTATAAATGTGTATGTGAGTGTGTGTATATAAGTGTGTATAAATGTGTATGTGTGTGTATAAATGTGTGTGTATAAATGTGTATGAGTGTGTGTATAAATGTGTATGTGAGTGTGTGTATAAATGTGTGTGTGTGTATAAATTTGTATGTGAGTGTGTGTGTATAAATGTGTGTATAAATGTGTGAGTGTGTGTATAAATGTGTGTATAAATGTGAGTGTGTGTATAAATGTGTGTGTGTGTGTAGAAGTGTATATGTGAGTGTGTGTATAAATGTGTATGTGAGTGTGTGTATAAATGTGTGTGTGTATAAATGTGTATGTGAGTGTGTGTATAAATGTGTGTGTATAAATGTGTATGTGAGTGTGTGTATAAATGTGTATGTGAATGTGTATAAATGTGTATGTGAGTGTGTATAAATGTGTGTGTGTGTGTGTGTGTATAAATAAGTATGTGTGTATAAATGTGTGTGTATAAATGTGTATGTGAGTGTGTGTATAAATGTGTATGTGAGTGTGTGTGTATAAATGTGTGAGTGTGTATAAATGTGTATGTGAGTGTGTGTATAAATGTGTGTGTGTATAAATGTGTGTGTGTGTGTATAAATGTGTATGTGTGTGTATAAATGTGTATGTGAGTGTGTGTATAAATGTGTATGTGAGTGTGTGTATAAATGTGTATGTGAGTGTGTGTATAAATGTGTATGTGTGTGTGTATAAATGTGTATGTATAAATGTGTATAAATGTGTGTGTGTATAAGTGTGTGTGTGTGTGTGTATAAGTGTGTGTGTGTGTATAAATGTGTATGTGAGTGTGTGTATAAATGTGTGTGTGTATAAATGTGTATAAATGTGTGTGTGTATAAATGTGAGTGTATAAATGTGTGTGTATAAGTGTGTGTGTGAGTGTGTGTGTATAAATTTGTATGTGAGTGTGTGTGTATAAATGTGTGTGTGTATAAATGTGTGTGTATAAATGTGTGTGTATGTGTGTATAAATGTGTGTGTATGTGTGTATAAATGTGTATGTGTGTGTGTATAAATGTGTATGTATAAATGTGTATGTGTGTGTGTATAAATGTGTGTGTGTGTGTATAAATGTGTGTGTGTGTATAAATGTGTATGTGAGTGTGTGTATAAATGTGTATGTGAGTGTGTGTATAAATGTGTGTGTGAGTGTGTGTATAAATGTGTGTGTGAGTGTGTGTATAAGTGTGTGTGTATAAATGTGAGTGTGTGTATAAATGTGAGTGTGTGTATAAATGTGTGTATAAATGTGTGTGTATAAATGTGTATGTGAGTGTGTGTTTAAATGTGTGTGTATAAATGTGTATGTGAGTGTGTATAAATGTGTGTGTATAAATGTGTATGTGAGTGTGTGTATAAATGTGTGTGTGTGTGTGTATAAATAAGTATGTGTGTATAAATGTGTGTGTATAAATGTGTATGTGAGTGTGTGTATAAATGTGTGTGTGTATAAATGTGTGTGTGTATAAATGTGTGTGTGTATAAATGTGTATGTGAGTGTGTGTATAAATGTGTATGTGAATGTGTATAAATGTGTATGTGAGTGTGTGTTTAAATGTGTGTGTATAAATGTGTATGTGAGTGTGTATAAATGTGTGTGTGTGTGTGTGTATAAATAAGTATGTGAGTGTGTGTGTGTGTGTGTATAAATGTGTATGTGAGTGTGTATAAATGTGTGTGTATAAATGTGTATGTGAGTGTGTGTATAAATGTGTATGTGAGTGTGTGTATAAATGTGTATGTGAGTGTGTGTATAAATGTGTGTGTATAAATGTGTATGTGAGTGTGTATAAATGTGTGTGTGTATAAATGTGTATGTGAGTGTGTATAAATGTGTGTGTGTATAAATGTGTATGTGAGTGTGTGTATAAATGTGTGTGTATAAATGTGTATGTGAGTGTGTGTATAAATGTGTATGTGAATGTGTATGTGAGTGTGTATAAATGTGTGTGTGTGTGTGTATAAATGTGTGTGTGTATAAATGTGTGTGTGTATAAATGTGTGTGTGTGAGTGTGTGTATAAATGTGTGTGTGTGTGTGTATAAATGTGTATGTGTGTATAAATGTGTGTGTGTGTATAAATGTGTGTGAGTGTGTGTATAAATGTGTGTGTATAAATGTGTGTGTATAAATGTGTATGTGAGTGTGTGTGTATAAATGTGTGTGTGTATAAATGTGTATGTGAGTGTGTGTATAAATGTGTGTGTATAAATGTGTATGTGAGTGTGTGTGTATAAATGTGTATGTGTGTATAAATGTGTATGTGAGTGTGTGTGTGTGTATAAATGTGTATGTGTGTATAAATGTGTGTGTGTATAAATGTGTGTGTATAAATGTGTATGTGAGTGTGTATAAATGTGTGTGTGTATAAATGTGTATGTGAGTGTGTGTATAAATGTGTGTGTATAAATGTGTATGTGAGTGTGTGTTTAAATGTGTGTGTGTGTGTATAAATGTGTATGTGAGTGTGTATAAATGTGTGTGTGTATAAATGTGTATGTGAGTGTGTGTATAAATGTGTATGTGAGTGTGTGTTTAAATGTGTGTGTATAAATGTGTGTGAGTGTGTGTATAAATGTGTGTGTATAAATGTGTGTGTATAAATGTGTATGTGAGTGTGTGTGTATAAATGTGTATGTGTGTATAAATGTGTATGTGAGTGTGTGTGTATAAATGTGTATGTGTGTATAAATGTGTGTGTGTATAAATGTGTGTGTATAAATGTGTATGTGAGTGTGTATAAATGTGTGTGTGTATAAATGTGTATGTGAGTGTGTGTATAAATGTGTGTGTATAAATGTGTATGTGAGTGTGTGTTTAAATGTGTGTGTGTGTGTATAAATGTGTATAAATGTGTATGTGAGTGTGTATAAATGTGTGTGTGTATAAATGTGTGTGTGTATAAATGTGTATGTGAGTGTGTGTATAAATGTGTATGTGTGTGTGTATAAATGTGTATGTGAGTGTGTGTATAAATGTGTGTGTATAAATGTGTATGTGAGTGTGTGTATAAATGTGTATGTGAGTGTGTATAAATGTGTGTGTGTGTGTATAAATAAGTATGTGAGTGTGTGTGTGTGTGTATAAATGTGTATGTGAGTGTGTATAAATGTGTGTGTATAAATGTGTATGTGAGTGTGTGTATAAATGTGTGTGTATAAATGTGTATAAATGTGTATGTGAGTGTGTATAAATGTGTGTGTGTGTATAAATGTGTGTGTGTGTGTGTGTGTATAAATGTGTATGTGAGTGTGTGTATAAATGTGTGTGTATAAATGTGTATGTGAGTGTGTGTATAAATGTGTATGTGAATGTGTATAAATGTGTATGTGAGTGTGTATAAATGTGTGTGTGTGTGTATAAATGTGTGTGTGTGAGTGTGTGTATAAATGTGTATGTGAGTGTGTATAAATGTGTGTGTGTGTGTATAAATAAGTATGTGAGTGTGTGTGTGTGTGTATAAATGTGTATGTGTGTATAAATGTGTGTGTATAAATGTGTATGTGAGTGTGTATAAATGTGTATGTGTATAAATGTGTATGTGAGTGTGTGTATAAATGTGTATGTGAATGTGTATAAATGTGTATGTGAGTGTGTATAAATGTGTGTGTGTGTGTGTATAAATGTGTGTGTGTATAAATGTGTGTGTGTGAGTGTGTGTATAAATGTGTATGTGAGTGTGTATAAATGTGTATGTGTGTATAAATGTGTATGTGTGTGTGTATAAATGTGTGTGTATAAATGTGTGTGTGTGTATAAATGTGTGTGAGTGTGTGTGTATAAATGTGTGTGTGTGTATAAATGTA
>NW_027447519.1:0-29940 GCF_038048845.1 Mixophyes fleayi | reverse complement strand
TTGGGCAATGTTAGAAATGTCATGAGAAACAAGAATTATGTAAAAGGATTGATGTAAGTCATTGTTTCCAGGAGAAAGGGAGACAGGAGTGTAAAAAAGCGTTGTTTTTGGACGGCAATGAAGAAATGACTATATTTTGCGGTTTCTCCTGCTCAGAAAGACTTAGAAAGTTGATAATTGTGGGCAATGTTAGAAATGTCAGGAGAAACAAGAATTATGTAAAAGGATTGATGTAAGTCATTGTTTCCAAGAGAAAGGGAGACTGGAGTGTAAAAAAGCGTGGTTTTTGGACGGCAATGAAGAAATTACTATGTTTTGCGATTTCTCCTGCTCAGAAAGACTTAGAAAGTTGATAATTGTGGGCAATGGTAGAAATGTCATGAGAAATAAGAATTGTGTAAAAGGATTGATGTAAGTCATTGTTGCCAAGAGAAAGGGAGACTGGAGTGTAAAAAAGCGTTGTTTTTGGACTGCAATGAAGAAATGACTATGTTTTGCGATTTCTCCTGCTCAGAAAGACTTAGAAAGTTAATAATTGTGGGCAATGTTAGAAATGTCATGAGAAACAAGAATTATTTAAAAGGATTGATGTAAGTCATTGTTTCCAGGAGAAAGGGAGACAGGAGTGTAAAAAAGCGTTGTTTTTGGACGGCAATGAAGAAATGACTATATTTTGCGATTTCTCCTGCTCAGAAAGACTTAGAAAGTTGATAATTGTGGGCAATTTTAGAAATGTCAGGAGAAACAAGAAATATGTAAAAGGATTGATGTAAGTCATTGTTTCCAAGAGAAAGGGAGACTGGAGTGTAAAAAAGCATTGTTTTTGGACGGCAATGAATAAATGACTGTTTTGCGATTTCTCTTGCTCAGAAAGACTTAGAAAGTTGATAATTGTGGGCAATGTTAGAAATGTCATGAGAAACAAGAATTATGTAAAAGGATTGATGTAAGTCATTGTTTCCAGGAGAAGGGGAGACAGGAGTGTAAAAAGCGTTGTTTTTGGACGGCAATGAAGAAATTACTATATTTTGCGATTTCTCCTGCTCAGAAAGACTTAGAAAGTTGATAATTGTGGGCAATGTTAGAAATGTCATGAGAAACAAGAATTATGTAAAAGGATTGATGTAAGTCATTGTTTCCAAGAGAAAGGGAGACAGGAGTGTAAAAAAGCGTTGTTTTTGGACGGCAATGAAGAAATGACTATGTTTTGCGATTTCTCCTGCTCAGAAAGACTTAGAAAGTTAATAATTGTGGACAATGTTAGAAATGTCATGAGAAACAAGAATTATGTAAAAGGATTGATGTAAGTCATTGTTTCCAAGAGAAAGGGAGACTGGAGTGTAAAAAAGCGTTGTTTTTGGACTGCAATGAAGAAATGACTATGTTTTGCGATTTCTCCTGCTCAGAAAGACTTAGAAAGTTGATATTTGTGGGCAATGTTAGAAATGTCAGGAGAAACAAGAATTATGTAAAAGTATTGATGTAAGTCATTGTTTCCAAGAGAAAGGGAGACTGGAGTGTAAAAAAGCATTGTTTTTGGACGGCAATGAATAAATGACTGTTTTGCGATTTCTCTTGCTCAGAAAGACTTAGAAAGTTGATAATTGTGGACAATGTTAGAAATGTCATGAGAAACAAGAATTATGTAAAAGGATTGATGTAAGTCATTGTTTCCAAGAGAAAGGGAGACTGGAGTGTAAAAAAGCGTTGTTTTTGGACTGCAATGAAGAAATGACTATGTTTTGCGATTTCTCCTGCTCAGAAAGACTTAGAAAGTTGATATTTGTGGGCAATGTTAGAAATGTCAGGAGAAACAAGAATTATGTAAAAGGATTGATGTAAGTCATTGTTTCCAAGAGAAAGGGAGACTGGAGTGTAAAAAAGCATTGTTTTTGGACGGCAATGAATAAATGACTGTTTTGCGATTTCTCTTGCTCAGAAAGACTTAGAAAGTTGATAATTGTGGGCAATGTTAGAAATGTCATGAGAAACAAGAATTATGTAAAAGGATTGATGTAAGTCATTGTTTCCAGAAGAAAGGGAGACAGGAGTGTAAAAAAGCGTTGTTTTTGGACGGCAATGAAGAAATGACTATATTTTGCGGTTTCTCCTGCTCAGAAAGACTTAGAAAGTTGATAATTGTGGGCAATGTTAGAAATGTCAGGAGAAACAAGAATTATGTAAAAGTATTGATGTAAGTCATTGTTTCCAAGAGAAAGGGAGACAGGAGTGTAAAAAAGTGTTGTTTTTGGACGGCAATGAAGAAATGACTATGTTTTGCGATTTCTCCTGCTCAGAAAGACTTAGAAAGTTGATAATTGTGGGCAATGTTAGAAATGTCAGGAGAAACAAGAATTATGTAAAAGGATTGATGTAAGTCATTGTTTCCATGAGAAAGGGAGACTGGAGTGTAAAAAAGCGTTGTTTTTGGACTGCAATGAAGAAATGACTATGTTTTGCGATTTCTCCTGCTCAGAAAGACTTAGAAAGTTGATAATTGTGGACAATGTTAGAAATGTCATGAGAAACAAGAATTATGTAAAAGGATTGATGTAAGTCATTGTTTCCAAGAGAAAGGGAGACTGGAGTGTAAAAAAGCGTTGTTTTTGGACTGCAATGAATAAATGACTGTTTTGCGATTTCTCTTGCTCAGAAAGACTTAGAAAGTTGATAATTGTGGGCAATGTTAGAAATGTCATGAGAAACAAAAATTATGTAAAAGGATTGATGTAAGTCATTGTTTCCAGAAGAAAGGGAGACAGGAGTGTAAAAAAGCGTTGTTTTTGGACGGCAATGAAGAAATGACTATATTTTGCGGTTTCTCCTGCTCAGAAAGACTTAGAAAGTTGATAATTGTGGGCAATGTTAGAAATGTCAGGAGAAACAAGAATTATGTAAAAGGATTGATGTAAGTCATTGTTTCCAAGAGAAATGGAGACAGGAGTGTAAAAAAGCGTTGTTTTTGGACTGCAATGAAGAAATGACTATGTTCTGCGATTTCTCCTGCTCAAAAAGACTTAGAAAGTTGATAATTGTGGGCAATGTTAGAAATGTCAGGAGAAACAAGAATTATGTAAAAGTATTGATGTAAGTCATTGTTTCCAAGAGAAAGGGAGACAGGAGTGTAAAAAAGCGTTGTTTTTGGACGGCAATGAAGAAATGACTTTATTTTGCGGTTTCTCCTGCTCAGAAAGACTTAGAAAGTTGATAATTGTGGGCAATGTTAGAAATGTCATGAGAAACAAGAATTATGTAAAAGGATTGATGTAAGTCATTGTTTCCAGGAGAAAGGGAGACAGGAGTGTAAAAAAGTGTTGTTTTTGGACGGCAATGAAGAAATGACTATATTTTGCGGTTTCTCCTGCTAAGAAAGACTTAGAAAGTTGATAATTGTGGGCAATGTTAGAAATGTCAGGAGAAACAAGAATTATGTAAAAGGATTGATGTAAGTCATTGTTTCCAAGAGAAAGGGAGACTGGAGTGTAAAAAAGCGTTGTTTTTGGACTGCAATGAAGAAATGACTATGTTTTGCGATTTCTCCTGCTCAGAAAGACTTAGAAAGTTGATAATTGTGGACAATGTTAGAAATGTCATGAGAAACAAGAATTATGTAAAAGTATTGATGTAAGTCATTGTTTCCAAGAGAAAGGGAGACAGGAGTGTAAAAAAAGTGTTGTTTTTGGACGGCAATGAAGAAATGACTATGTTTTGCGATTTCTCCTGCTCAGAAAGACTTAGAAAGTTGATAATTGTTGGCAATGTTAGAAATGTCATGAGAAACAAGAATTATGTAAAAGGATTGATGTAAGTCATTGTTTCCAGGAGAAATGGGAGACAGGAGTGTAAAAAAGCGTTGTTTTTGGACGGCAATGAAGAAATGACTATATTTTGCGGTTTCTCCTGCTCAGAAAGACTTAGAAAGTTGATAATTGTGGGCAATGTTAGAAATGTCAGGAGAAACAAGAATTATGTAAAAGGATTGATGTAAGTCATTGTTTCCAAGAGAAATGGAGACAGGAGTGTAAAAAAGCGTTGTTTTTGGACTGCAATGAAGAAATTACTATGTTCTGCGATTTCTCCTGCTCAAAAAGACTTAGAAAGTTGATAATTGTGGGCAATGTTAGAAATGTCAGGAGAAACAAGAATTATGTAAAAGGATTGATGTAAGTCATTGTTTCCAAGAGAAAGGGAGACTGGAGTGTAAAAAAGCGTTGTTTTTGGACGGCAATGAATAAATGACTGTTTTGCGATTTCTCTTGCTCAGAAAGACTTAGAAAGTTGATAATTGTGGGCAATGTTAGAAATGTCATGAGAAACAAGTATTATGTAAAAAGGATTGATGTAAGTCATTGTTTCCAGAAGAAAGGGAGACAGGAGTGTAAAAAAGCGTTGTTTTTGGACGGCAATGAAGAAATGACTATATTTTGCGGTTTCTCCTGCTCAGAAAGACTTAGAAAGTTGATAATTGTGGGCAATGTTAGAAATGTCAGGAGAAACAAGAATTATGTAAAAGTATTGATGTAAGTCATTGTTTCCAAGAGAAAGGGAGACAGGAGTGTAAAAAGTGTTGTTTTTGGACGGCAATGAAGAAATGACTATGTTTTGCGATTTCTCCTGCTCAGAAAGACTTAGAAAGTTGATAATTGTGGGCAATGTTAGAAATGTCAGGAGAAACAAGAATTATGTAAAAGGATTGATGTAAGTCATTGTTTCCAAGAGAAAGGGAGACTGGAGTGTAAAAAAGCGTTGTTTTTTGACTGCAATGAAGAAATGACTATGAATTGCGATTTCTCCTGCTCAGAAAGACTTAGAAAGTTGATAATTGTGGACAATGTTAGAAATGTCATGAGAAACAAGAATTATGTAAAAGGATTGATGTAAGTCATTGTTTCCAAGAGAAAGGGAGACTGGAGAGTAAAAAAGCGTTGTTTTTGGACTGCAATGAAGAAATGACTATGTTTTGCGATTTCTCTTGCTCAGAAAGACTTAGAAAGTTGATATTTGTGGGCAATGTTAGAAATGTCATGAGAAACAAGAATTATGTAAAGGATTGATGTAAGTCATTGTTTCCAGGAGAAAGGGAGACAGGAGTGTAAAAAAGTGTTGTTTTTGGACGGCAATGAAGAAATGACTATATTTTGCGGTTCTCCTGCTCAGAAAGACTTAGAAAGTTGATAATTGTGGGCAATGTTAGAAATGTCAGGAGAAACAAGAATTATGTAAAAGGATTGATGTAAGTCATTGTTTCCAAGAGAAAGGGAGACTGGAGTGTAAAAAAGCGTTGTTTTTGGACTGCAATGAAGAAATGACTTTGTTTTGCGATTTAACCTGCTCAGAAAGACTTAGAAAGTTGATAATTGTGGACAATGTTAGAAATGTCATGAGAAACAAGAATTATGTAAAAGTATTGATGTAAGTCATTGTTTCCAAGAGAAAGGGAGACAGGAGTGTAAAAAAAGTGTTGTTTTTGGACGGCAATGAAGAAATGACTATGTTTTGCGATTTCTCCTGCTCAGAAAGACTTAGAAAGTTGATAATTGTTGGCAATGTTAGAAATGTCATGAGAAACAAGAATTATGTAAAAGGATTGATGTAAGTCATTGTTTCCAGGAGAAAGGGAGACAGGAGTGTAAAAAAGCGTTGTTTTTGGACTGCAATGAAGAAATGACTATATTTTGCGGTTTCTCCTGCTCAGAAAGACTTAGAAAGTTGATAATTGTGGGCAATGTTAGAAATGTCAGGAGAAACAAGAATTATGTAAAAGGATTGATGTAAGTCATTGTTTCCAAGAGAAATGGAGACAGGAGTGTAAAAAAGCGTTGTTTTTGGACTGCAATGAAGAAATTACTATGTTCTGCGATTTCTCCTGCTCAAAAAGACTTAGAAAGTTGATAATTGTGGGCAATGTTAGAAATGTCAGGAGAAACAAGAATTATGTAAAAGGATTGATGTAAGTCATTGTTTCCAGAAGAAAGGGAGACAGGAGTGTAAAAAAGCGTTGTTTTTGGACGGCAATGAAGAAATGACTATATTTTGCGGTTTCTCCTGCTCAGAAAGACTTAGAAAGTTGATAATTGTGGGCAATGTTAGAAATGTCAGGAGAAACAAGAATTATGTAAAAGTATTGATGTAAGTCATTGTTTCCAAGAGAAAGGGAGACAGGAGTGTAAAAAAGCGTTGTTTTTGGACGGCAATGAAGAAATGACTATGTTTTGCGATTTCTCCTGCTCAGAAAGACTTAGAAAGTTGATAATTGTGGGCAATGTTAGAAATGTCAGGAGAAACAAGAATTATGTAAAAGGATTGATGTAAGTCATTGTTTCCAAGAGAAAGGGAGACTGGAGTGTAAAAAAGCGTTGTTTTTGGACTGCAATGAAGAAATGACTATGTTTTGCGATTTCTCCTGCTCAGAAAGACTTAGAAAGTTGATAATTGTGGACAATGTTAGAAATGTCATGAGAAACAAGAATTATGTAAAAGGATTGATGTAAGTCATTGTTTCCAAGAGAAAGGGAGACTGGAGTGTAAAAAAGCGTTGTTTTTGGACTGCAATGAAGAAATGACTATGTTTTGCGATTTCTCTTGCTCAGAAAGACTTAGAAAGTTGATATTTTGTGGGCAATGTTAGAAATGTCAGGAGAAACAAGAATTATGTAAAAGGATTGATGTAAGTCATTGTTTCCAAGAGAAAGGGAGACTGGAGTGTAAAAAAGCATTGTTTTTGGACGGCAATGAATAAATGACTCTTTTGCGATTTCTCTTGCTCAGAAAGACTTAGAAAGTTGATAATTGTGGGCAATGTTAGAAATGTCATGAGAAACAAAAATTATGTAAAAGGATTGATGTAAGTCATTGTTTCCAGAAGAAAGGGAGACAGGAGTGTAAAAAAGCGTTGTTTTTGGACGGCAATGAAGAAATGACTATATTTTGCGGTTTCTCCTGCTCAGAAAGACTTAGAAAGTTGATAATTGTGGGCAATGTTAGAAATGTCAGGAGAAACAAGAATTATGTAAAAGGATTGATGTAAGTCATTGTTTCCAAGAGAAATGGAGACAGGAGTGTAAAAAAGCGTTGTTTTTGGACTGCAATGAAGAAATGACTATGTTCTGCGATTTCTCCTGCTCAAAAAGACTTAGAAAGTTGATAATTGTGGGCAATGTTAGAAATGTCAGGAGAAACAAGAATTATGTAAAAGTATTGATGTAAGTCATTGTTTCCAAGAGAAAGGGAGCCAGGAGTGTAAAAAAGCGTTGTTTTTTGGACGGCAATGAAGAAATGACTTTATTTTGCGGTTTCTCCTGCTCAGAAAGACTTAGAAAGTTGATAATTGTGGGCAATGTTAGAAATGTCATGAGAAACAAGAATTATGTAAAAGGATTGATGTAAGTCATTGTTTCCAGGAGAAAGGGAGACAGGAGTGTAAAAAAGTGTTGTTTTTGACGGCAATGAAGAAATGACTATATTTTGCGGTTTCTCCTGCTCAGAAAGACTTAGAAAGTTGATAATTGTGGGCAATGTTAGAAATGTCAGGAGAAACAAGAATTATGTAAAAGGATTGATGTAAGTCATTGTTTCCAGGAGAAAGGGAGACAGGAGTGTAAAAAAGCGTTGTTTTTGGACGTGCAATGAAGAAATGACTATATTTTGCGGTTTCTCCTGCTCAGAAAGACTTAGAAAGTTGATAATTGTGGGCAATGTTAGAAATGTCAGGGAGAAACAAGAATTATGTAAAAGGATTGATGTAAGTCATTGTTTCCAAGAGAAATGGAGACAGGAGTGTAAAAAAGCGTTGTTTTTGGACTGCAATGAAGAAATTACTATGTTCTGCGATTTCTCCTGCTCAAAAAGACTTAGAAAGTTGATAATTGTGGGCAATGTTAGAAATGTCAGGAGAAACAAGAATTATGTAAAAGGATTGATGTAAGTCATTGTTTCCAAGAGAAAGGGAGACTGGAGTGTAAAAAAGCGTTGTTTTTGGACTGCAATGAAGAAATGACTATGTTTTGCGATTTCTCCTGCTCAGAAAGACTTAGAAAGTTGATAATTGTGGACAATGTTAGAAATGTCATGAGAAACAAGAATTATGTAAAAGGATTGATGTAAGTCATTGTTTCCAAGAGAAAGGGAGACTGGAGTGTAAAAAAGCATTGTTTTTGGACTGCAATGAAGAAATGACTATGTTTTGCGATTTCTCCTGCTCAGAAAGACTTAGAAAGTTGATATTTTTGGGCAATGTTAGAAATGTCATGAGAAACAAGAATTATGTAAAAGGATTGATGTAAGTCATTGTTTCCAGGAGAAGGGGAGACAGGAGTGTAAAAAAAGCGTTGTTTATGGACGGCAATGAAGAAATTACTATATTTTGCGATTTCTCCTGCTCAGAAAGACTTAGAAAGTTGATAATTGTGGACAATGTTAGAAATGTCATGAGAAACAAGAATTATGTAAAAGGATTGATGTAAGTCATTGTTTCCAAGAGAAAGGGAGACTGGAGTGTAAAAAAGCGTTGTTTTTGGACTGCAATGAAGAAATGACTATGTTTTGCGATTTCTCCTGCTCAGAAAGACTTAGAAAGTTGATATTTGTGGGCAATGTTAGAAATGTCATGAGAAACAAGAATTATGTAAAAGGATTGATGTAAGTCATTGTTTCCAGGAGAAAGGGAGACAGGAGTGTAAAAAAGCGTTGTTTTTGGACGGCAATGAAGAAATGACTATATTTTGCGGTTTCTCCTGCTCAGAAAGACTTAGAAAGTTGATAATTGTGGGCAATGTTAGAAATGTCATGAGAAACAAGAATTATGTAAAAGTATTGATGTAAGTCATTGTTTCAAGAGAAAGGGAGACAGGAGTGTAAAAAAGTGTTGTTTTTGGACGGCAATGAAGAAATGACTATGTTTTGCGATTTCTCCTGCTCAGAAAGACTTAGAAGGTTGATAATTGTGGCAATGTTAGAAATGTCATGAGAAACAAGAATTATGTAAAAGGATTGATGTAAGTCATTGTTTCCAGGAGAAAGGGAGACAGGAGTGTAAAAAAGCGTTGTTTTTGGACGGCAATGAAGAAATGACTATATTTTGCGATTTCTCCTGCTCAGAAAGACTTAGAAAGTTGATAATTGTGGACAATGTTAGAAATGTCAGGAGAAACAAGAATTATGTAAAAGGATTGATGTAAGTCATTGTTTCCAAGAGAAAGGGAGACTGGAGTGTAAAAAAGCGTTGTTTTTGGACTGCAATGAAGAAATGACTATGTTTTGCGATTTCTCCTGCTCAGAAAGACTTAGAAAGTTGATAATTGTGGGCAATGTTAGAAATGTCAGGAGAAACAAGAATTATGTAAAAGGATTTATGTAAGTCATTGTTTCCAAGAGAAAGGGAGACAGGAGTGTAAAAAAGTGTTGTTTTTGGACGGCAATGAAGAAATGACTATGTTTTGCGATTTCTCCTGCTCAGAAAGACTTAGAAAGTTGATAATTGTGGGCAATGTTAGAAATGTCATGAGAAACAAGAATTATGTAAAAGGATTGATGTAAGTCATTGTTTCCAGGAGAAAGGGAGACAGGGGTGTAAAAAAGCGTTGTTTTTGGACGGCAATGAAGAAATGACTATATTTTGCGGTTTCTCCTGCTCAGAAAGACTTAGAAAGTTGATAATTGTGGGCAATGTTAGAAATGTCAGGAGAAACAAGAATTATGTAAAAGGATTGATGTAAGTCATTGTTTCCAAGTAGAAAGGGAGACTGGAGTGTAAAAAAGCGTTGTTTTTGGACTGCAATGAAGAAATGACTATGTTTTGCGATTTCTCCTGCTCAGAAAGACTTAGAAAGTTGATAATTGTGGACAATGTTAGAAATGTCATGAGAAACAAGAATTATGTAAAAGGATTGATGTAAGTCATTGTTTCCAAGAGAAAGGGAGACTGGAGTGTAAAAAAGCGTTGTTTTTGGACTGCAATGAAGAAATGACTATGTTTTGCGATTTCTCTTGCTCAGAAAGACTTAGAAAGTTGATATTTGTGGGCAATGTTAGAAATGTCAGGAGAAACAAGAATTATGTAAAAGGATTGATGTAAGTCATTGTTTCCAAGAGAAAGGGAGACTGGAGTGTAAAAAAGCATTGTTTTTGGACGGCAATGAATAAATGACTCTTTTGCGATTTCTCTTGCTCAGAAAGACTTAGAAAGTTGATAATTGTGGGCAATGTTAGAAATGTCATGAGAAACAAAAATTATGTAAAAGGATTGATGTAAGTCATTGTTTCCAGAAGAAAGGGAGACAGGAGTGTAAAAAAGCGTTGTTTTTGGACGGCAATGAAGAAATGACTATATTTTGCGGTTTCTCCTGCTCAGAAAGACTTAGAAAGTTGATAATTGTGGGCAATGTTAGAAATGTCAGGAGAAACAAGAATTATGTAAAAGGATTGATGTAAGTCATTGTTTCCAAGAGAAATGGAGACAGGAGTGTAAAAAAGCGTTGTTTTTGGACTGCAATGAAGAAATGACTATGTTCTGCGATTTCTCCTGCTCAAAAAGACTTAGAAAGTTGATAATTGTGGGGCAATGTTAGAAATGGTCAGGAGAAACAAGAATTATGTAAAAGTATTGATGTAAGTCATTGTTTCCAAGAGAAAGGGAGACAGGAGTGTAAAAAAGCGTTGTTTTTGGACGGCAATGAAGAAATGACTTTATTTTGCGGTTTCTCCTGCTCAGAAAGACTTAGAAAGTTGATAATTGTGGGCAATGTTAGAAATGTCAGGAGAAACAAGAATTATGTAAAAGGATTGATGTAAGTCATTGTTTCCAGGAGAAAGGGAGACAGGAGTGTAAAAAAGCGTTGTTTTTGGACGGCAATGAAGAAATGACTATATTTTGCGGTTTCTCCTGCTCAGAAAGACTTAGAAAGTTGATAATTGTGGGCAATGTTAGAAATGTCAGGAGAAACAAGAATTATGTAAAAGGATTGATGTAAGTCATTGTTTCCAAGAGAAATGGAGACAGGAGTGTAAAAAAGCGTTGTTTTTGGAATGCAATGAAGAAATTACTATGTTCTGCGATTTCTCCTGCTCAAAAAGACTTAGAAAGTTGATAATTGTGGGCAATGTTAGAAATGTCAGGAGAAACAAGAATTATGTAAAAGGATTGATGTAAGTCATTGTTTCCAAGAGAAAGGGAGACTGGAGTGTAAAAAAGCGTTGTTTTTGGACTGCAATGAAGAAATGACTATGTTTTGCGATTTCTCCTGCTCAGAAAGACTTAGAAAGTTGATAATTGTGGACAATGTTAGAAATGTCATGAGAAACAAGAATTATGTAAAAGGATTGATGTAAGTCATTGTTTCCAAGAGAAAGGGAGACTGGAGTGTAAAAAAGCATTGTTTTTGGACTGCAATGAAGAAATGACTATGTTTTGCGATTTCTCCTGCTCAGAAAGACTTAGAAAGTTGATATTTTTGGGCAATGTTAGAAATGTCATGAGAAACAAGAATTATGTAAAAGGATTGATGTAAGTCATTGTTTCCAGGAGAAGGGGAGACAGGAGTGTAAAAAAGCGTTGTTTTTGGACGGCAATGAAGAAATTACTATATTTTGCGATTTCTCCTGCTCAGAAAGACTTAGAAAGTTGATAATTGTGGACAATGTTAGAAATGTCATGAGAAACAAGAATTATGTAAAAGGATTGATGTAAGTCATTGTTTCCAAGAGAAAGGGAGACTGGAGTGTAAAAAAGCGTTGTTTTTGGACTGCAATGAAGAAATGACTATGTTTTGCGATTTCTCCTGCTCAGAAAGACTTAGAAAGTTGATATTTGTGGGCAATGTTAGAAATGTCATGAGAAACAAGAATTATGTAAAAGGATTGATGTAAGTCATTGTTTCCAGGAGAAAGGGAGACAGGAGTGTAAAAAAGCGTTGTTTTTGGACGGCAATGAAGAAATGACTATATTTTGCGGTTTCTCCTGCTCAGAAAGACTTAGAAAGTTGATAATTGTGGGCAATGTTAGAAATGTCATGAGAAACAAGAATTATGTAAAAGTATTGATGTAAGTCATTGTTTCCAAGAGAAAGGGAGACAGGAGTGTAAAAAAGTGTTGTTTTTGGACGGCAATGAAGAAATGACTATGTTTTGCGATTTCTCCTGCTCAGAAAGACTTAGAAAGTTGATAATTGTGGGCAATGTTAGAAATGTCATGAGAAACAAGAATTATGTAAAAGGATTGATGTAAGTCATTGTTTCCAGGAGAAAGGGAGACAGGAGTGTAAAAAAGCGTTGTTTTTGGACGGCAATGAAGAAATGACTATATTTTGCGATTTCTCCTGCTCAGAAAGACTTAGAAAGTTGATAATTGTGGACAATGTTAGAAATGTCAGGAGAAACAAGAATTATGTAAAAGGATTGATGTAAGTCATTGTTTCCAAGAGAAAGGGAGACTGGAGTGTAAAAAAGCGTTGTTTTTGGACTGCAATGAAGAAATGACTATGTTTTGCGATTTCTCCTGCTCAGAAAGACTTAGAAAGTTGATAATTGTGGGCAATGTTAGAAATGTCAGGAGAAACAAGAATTATGTAAAAGGATTGATGTAAGTCATTGTTTCCAAGAGAAAGGGAGACAGGAGTGTAAAAAAGTGTTGTTTTTGACGGCAATGAAGAAATGACTATGTTTTGCGATTTCTCCTGCTCAGAAAGACTTAGAAAGTTGATAATTGTGGGCAATGTTAGAAATGTCATGAGAAACAAGAATTATGTAAAAGGATTGATGTAAGTCATTGTTTCCAAGAGAAAGGGAGACAGGAGTGTAAAAAAGTGTTGTTTTTGGACGGCAATGAAGAAATGACTATGTTTTGCGATTTCTCCTGCTCAGAAAGACATAGAAAGTTGATAATTGTGGGCAATGTTAGAAATGTCATGAGAAACAAGAATTATGTAAAAGGATTGATGTAAGTCATTGTTTCCAGGAGAAAGGGAGACAGGAGTGTAAAAAAGCGTTGTTTTTGGACGGCAATGAAGAAATGACTATATTTTGCGGTTTCTCCTGCTCAGAAAGACTTAGAAAGTTGATAATTGTGGGCAATGTTAGAAATGTCAGGAGAAACAAGAATTATGTAAAAGGATTGATGTAAGTCATTGTTTCCAGGAGAAAGGGAGACAGGAGTGTAAAAAAGCGTTGTTTTTGGACGGCAATGAAGAAATTACTATGTTTTGCGATTTCTCCTGCTCAGAAAGACTTAGAAAGTTGATAACTGTGGGCAATGGTAGAAATGTCATGAGAAATAAGAATTATGTAAAAGGATTGATGTAAGTCATTGTTGCCAAGAGAAAGGGAGACTGGAGTGTAAAAAAGCGTTGTTTTTGGACTGCAATGAAGAAATGACTATGTTTTGCGATTACTCCTGCTCAGAAAGACTTAGAAAGTTAATAATTGTGGGCAATGTTAGAAATGTCATGAGAAACAAGAATTATGTAAAAGGATTGATGTAAGTCATTGTTTCCAGGAGAAAGGGAGACAGGAGTGTAAAAAAGCGTTGTTTTTGGACGGCAATGAAGAAATGACTATATTTTGCGATTTTTCTTGCTCAGAAAGACTTAGAAAGTTGATAATTGTGGGCAATGTTAGAAATGTCATGAGAAACAAGAATTATGTAAAAGGATTGATGTAAGTCATTGTTTCCAGGAGAAGGGGAGACAGGAGTGTAAAAAAGCGTTGTTTTTGGACGGCAATGAAGAAATTACTATATTTTGCGATTTCTCCTGCTCAGAAAGACTTAGAAAGTTGATAATTGTGGGCAATGTTAGAAATGTCATGAGAAACAAGAATTATGTAAAAGGATTGATGTAAGTCATTGTTTCCAGGAGAAAGGGAGACAGGAGTGTAAAAAAGCGTTGTTTTTGGACGGCAATGAAGAAATGACTATATTTTGCGGTTTCTCCTGCTCAGAAAGACTTAGAAAGTTGATAATTGTGGGCAATGTTAGAAATGTCATGAGAAATAAGAATTATGTAAAAGGATTGATGTAAGTCATTGTTTCCAAGAGAAAGGGAGACAGGAGTGTAAAAAAGCGTTGTTTTTGGACGGCAATGAAGAAATGACTATATTTTGCGATTTCTCTTGCTCAGAAAGAATTAGAAAGTTGATATTTGTGGGTAATGTTAGAAATGACAGGAGAAACAAGAATTATGTAAAAGGATTGATGTAAGTCATTGTTTCCAAGAGAAAGGGAGACAGGAGTGTAAAAAAGCGTTGTTTTTGGACTGCAATGAAGAAATGACTATGTTCTGCGATTTCTCCTGCTCAAAAAGACTTAAAAAGTTGATAATTGTGGGCAATGTTAGAAATGTCAGGAGAAACAAGAATTATGTAAAAGTATTGATGTAAGTCATTGTTTCCAAGAGAAAGGGAGACAGGAGTGAAAAAAAACGTTGTTTTTGGACTGCAATGAAGAAATGACTATGTTTTGCGATTTCTCCTGCTCAGAAAGACTTAGAAAGTTGATATTTGTGGGCAATGTTAGAAATGTCAGGAGAAACAAGAATTATGTAAAAGGATTGATGTAAGTCATTGTTTCCAAGAGAAAGGGAGACTGGAGTGTAAAAAAGCATTGTTTTTGGACGGCAATGAATAAATGACTGTTTTGCGATTTCTCTTGCTCAGAAAGACTTAGAAAGTTGATAATTGTGGGCAATGTTAGAAATGTCATGAGAAACAAGAATTATGTAAAAGGATTGATGTAAGTCATTGTTTCCAGAAGAAAGGGAGACAGGAGTGTAAAAAAGCGTTGTTTTTGGACGGCAATGAAGAAATGACTATATTTTGCGGTTTCTCCTGCTCAGAAAGACTTAGAAAGTTGATAATTGTGGGCAATGTTAGAAATGTCAGGAGAAACAAGAATTATGTAAAAGTATTGATGTAAGTCATTGTTTCCAAGAGAAAGGGAGACAGGAGTGTAAAAAAGTGTTGTTTTTGGACGGCAATGAAGAAATGACTATGTTTTGCGATTTCTCCTGCTCAGAAAGACTTAGAAAGTTGATAATTGTGGGCAATGTTAGAAATGTCAGGAGAAACAAGAATTATGTAAAAGGATTGATGTAAGTCATTGTTTCCAAGAGAAAGGGAGACTGGAGTGTAAAAAGCGTTGTTTTTGGACTGCAATGAAGAAATGACTATGTTTTGCGATTTCTCCTGCTCAGAAAGACTTAGAAAGTTGATAATTGTGGACAATGTTAGAAATGTCATGAGAAACAAGAATTATGTAAAAGGATTGATGTAAGTCATTGTTTCCAAGAGAAAGGGAGACTGGAGTGTAAAAAAGCGTTGTTTTTGGACTGCAATGAAGAAATGACTATGTTTTGCGATTTCTCTTGCTCAGAAAGACTTAGAAAGTTGATATTTGTGGGCAATGTTAGAAATGTCAGGAGAAACAAGAATTATGTAAAAGGATTGATGTAAGTCATTGTTTCCAAGAGAAAGGGAGCCTGGAGTGTAAAAAAGCATTGTTTTTGGACGGCAATGAATAAATGACTGTTTTGCGATTTCTCTTGCTCAGAAAGACTTAGAAAGTTGATAATTGTGGGCAATGTTAGAAATGTCATGAGAAACAAAAATTATGTAAAAGGATTGATGTAAGTCATTGTTTCCAGAAGAAAGGGAGACAGGAGTGTAAAAAAGCGTTGTTTTTGGACGGCAATGAAGAAATGACTATATTTTGCGGTTTCTCCTGCTCAGAAAGACTTAGAAAGTTGATAATTGTGGGCAATGTTAGAAATGTCAGGAGAAACAAGAATTATGTAAAAGGATTGATGTAAGTCATTGTTTCCAGGAGAAAGGGAGACAGGAGTGTAAAAAAGCGTTGTTTTTGGACGGCAATGAAGAAATGACTATATTTTGCGGTTTCTCCTGCTCAGAAAGACTTAGAAAGTTGATAATTGTGGGCAATGTTAGAAATGTCAGGAGAAACAAGAATTATGTAAAAGGATTGATGTAAGTCATTGTTTCCAAGAGAAATGGAGACAGGAGTGTAAAAAAGCGTTGTTTTTGGACTGCAATGAAGAAATTACTATGTTCTGCGATTTCTCCTGCTCAAAAAGACTTAGAAAGTTGATAATTGTGGGCAATGTTAGAAATGTCAGGAGAAACAAGAATTATGTAAAAGGATTGATGTAAGTCATTGTTTCCAAGAGAAAGGGAGACTGGAGTGTAAAAAAGCGTTGTTTTTGGACTGCAATGAAGAAATGACTATGTTTTGCGATTTCTCCTGCTCAGAAAGACTTAGAAAGTTGATAATTGTGGACAATGTTAGAAATGTCATGAGAAACAAGAATTATGTAAAAGGATTGATGTAAGTCATTGTTTCCAAGAGAAAGGGAGACTGGAGTGTAAAAAAGCATTGTTTTTGGACTGCAATGAAGAAATGACTATGTTTTGCGATTTCTCCTGCTCAGAAAGACTTAGAAAGTTGATATTTGTGGGCAATGTTAGAAATGTCATGAGAAACAAGAATTATGTAAAAGGATTGATGTAAGTCATTGTTTCCAGGAGAAGGGGAGACAGGAGTGTAAAAAAGCGTTGTTTTTGGACGGCAATGAAGAAATTACTATATTTTGCGATTTCTCCTGCTCAGAAAGACTTTGAAAGTTGATAATTGTGGACAATGTTAGAAATGTCATGAGAAACAAGAATTATGTAAAAGGATTGATGTAAGTCATTGTTTCCAAGAGAAAGGGAGACTGGAGTGTAAAAAAGCGTTGTTTTTGGACTGCAATGAAGAAATGACTATGTTTTGCGATTTCTCCTGCTCAGAAAGACTTAGAAAGTTGATATTTGTGGGCAATGTTAGAAATGTCATGAGAAACAAGAATTATGTAAAAGGATTGATGTAAGTCATTGTTTCCAGGAGAAGGGGAGACAGGAGTGTAAAAAAGCGTTGTTTTTGGACGGCAATGAAGAAATTACTATATTTTGCGATTTCTCCTGCTCAGAAAGACTTAGAAAGTTGATAATTGTGGGCAATGTTAGAAATGTCAGGAGAAACAAGAATTATGTAAAAGGATTGATGTAAGTCATTGTTTCCAGGAGAAAGGGAGACAGGAGTGTAAAAAAGCGTTGTTTTAGGACGGCAATGAAGAAATGACTATGTTTTGCGATTTCTCCTGCTCAGAAAGACTTAGAAAGTTGATATTTGTGGGCAATGTTAGAAATGTCAGGAGAAACAAGAATTATGTAAAAGGATTGATGTAAGTCATTGTTTCCAAGAGAAAGGGAGACTGGAGTGTAAAAAAGCATTGTTTTTGGACGGCAATGAATAAATGACTGTTTTGCGATTTCTCTTGCTCAGAAAGACTTAGAAAGTTGATAATTGTGGGCAATGTTAGAAATGTCATGAGAAACAAGAATTATGTAAAAGGATTGATGTAAGTCATTGTTTCCAGAAGAAAGGGAGACAGGAGTGTAAAAAAGCGTTGTTTTTGGACGGCAATGAAGAAATGACTATATTTTGCGGTTTCTCCTGCTCAGAAAGACTTAGAAAGTTGATAATTGTGGGCAATGTTAGAAATGTCAGGAGAAACAAGAATTATGTAAAAGTATTGATATAAGTCATTGTTTCCAAGAGAAAGGGAGACAGGAGTGTAAAAAAGTGTTGTTTTTGGACGGCAATGAAGAAATGACTATGTTTTGCGATTTCTCCTGCTCAGAAAGACTTAGAAAGTTGATAATTGTGGGCAATGTTAGAAATGTCAGGAGAAACAAGAATTATGTAAAAGGATTGATGTAAGTCATTGTTTCCAAGAGAAAGGGAGACTGGAGTGTAAAAAAGCGTTGTTTTTGGACTGCAATGAAGAAATGACTATGTTTTGCGATTTCTCCTGCTCAGAAAGACTTAGAAAGTTGATAATTGTGGACAATGTTAGAAATGTCATGAGAAACAAGAATTATGTAAAAGGATTGATGTAAGTCATTGTTTCCAAGAGAAAGGGAGACTGGAGTGTAAAAAAGCGTTGTTTTTGGACTGCAATGAAGAAATGACTATGTTTTGCGATTTCTCCTGCTCAGAAAGACTTAGAAAGTTGATATTTGTGGGCAATGTTAGAAATGTCAGGAGAAACAAGAATTATGTAAAAGTATTGATGTAAGTCATTGTTTCCAAGAGAAAGGGAGACTGGAGTGTAAAAAAGCATTGTTTTTGGACGGCAATGAATAAATGACTGTTTTGCGATTTCTCTTGCTCAGAAAGACTTAGAAAGTTGATAATTGTGGGCAATGTTAGAAATGTCATGAGAAACAAGAATTATGTAAAAGGATTGATGTAAGTCATTGTTTCCAGGAGAAAGGGAGACAGGAGTGTAAAAAAGCGTTGTTTTTGGACGGCAATGAAGAAATGACTATATTTTGCGGTTTCTCCTGCTCAGAAAGACTTAGAAAGTTGATAATTGTGGGCAATGTTAGAAATGTCAGGAGAAACAAGAATAATGTAAAAGGATTGATGTAAGTCATTGTTTCCAAGAGAAATGGAGACAGGAGTGTAAAAAAGCGTTGTTTTTGGACTGCAATGAAGAAATGACTGTTTTGCGATTTCTCTTGCTCAGAAAGACTTAGAAAGTTGATAATTGTGGGCAATGTTAGAAATGTCATGAGAAACAAGAATTATGTAAAAGGATTGATGTAAGTCATTGTTTCCAGGAGAAGGGGAGACAGGAGTGTAAAAAAGCGTTGTTTTTGGACGGCAATGAAGAAATTACTATATTTTGCGATTTCTCCTGCTCAGAAAGACTTAGAAAGTTGATAATTGTGGGCAATGTTAGAAATGTCATGAGAAACAAGAATTATGTAAAAGGATTGATGTAAGTCATTGTTTCCAGGAGAAGGGGAGACAGGAGTGTAAAAAAGCGTTGTTTTTGGACGGCAATGAAGAAATTACTATATTTTGCGATTTCTCCTGCTCAGAAAGACTTAGAAAGTTGATAATTGTGGGCAATGTTAGAAATGTCATGAGAAACAAGAATTATGTAAAAGGATTGATGTAAGTCATTGTTTCCAGGAGAAAGGGAGACAGGAGTGTAAAAAAGCGTTGTTTTTGGACGGCAATGAAGAAATGACTATATTTTGCGGTTTCTCCTGCTCAGAAAGACTTAGAAAGTTGATAATTGTGGGCAATGTTAGAAATGTCATGAGAAACAAGAATTATGTAAAAGGATTGATGTAAGTCATTGTTTCCAGGAGAAGGGGAGACAGGAGTGTAAAAAGCGTTGTTTTTGGACGGCAATGAAGAAATTACTATATTTTGCGATTTCTCCTGCTCAGAAAGACTTAGAAAGTTGATAATTGTGGGCAATGTTAGAAATGTCATGAGAAACAAGAATTATGTAAAAGGATTGATGTAAGTCATTGTTTCCAAGAGAAAGGGAGACAGGAGTGTAAAAAAGCGTTGTTTTTGGACGGCAATGAAGAAATGACTATGTTTTGCGATTTCTCCTGCTCAGAAAGACTTAGAAAGTTAATAATTGTGGACAATGTTAGAAATGTCATGAGAAACAAGAATTATGTAAAAGGATTGATGTAAGTCATTGTTTCCAAGAGAAAGGGAGACTGGAGTGTAAAAAAGCGTTGTTTTTGGACTGCAATGAAGAAATGACTATGTTTTGCGATTTCTCCTGCTCAGAAAGACTTAGAAAGTTGATATTTGTGGGCAATGTTAGAAATGTCAGGAGAAACAAGAATTATGTAAAAGTATTGATGTAAGTCATTGTTTCCAAGAGAAAGGGAGACTGGAGTGTAAAAAAGCATTGTTTTTGGACGGCAATGAATAAATGACTGTTTTGCGATTTCTCTTGCTCAGAAAGACTTAGAAAGTTGATAATTGTGGACAATGTTAGAAATGTCATGAGAAACAAGAATTATGTAAAAGGATTGATGTAAGTCATTGTTTCCAAGAGAAAGGGAGACTGGAGTGTAAAAAAGCGTTGTTTTTGGACTGCAATGAAGAAATGACTATGTTTTGCGATTTCTCCTGCTCAGAAAGACTTAGAAAGTTGATATTTGTGGGCAATGTTAGAAATGTCAGGAGAAACAAGAATTATGTAAAAGGATTGATGTAAGTCATTGTTTCCAAGAGAAAGGGAGACTGGAGTGTAAAAAAGCATTGTTTTTGGACGGCAATGAATAAATGACTGTTTTGCGATTTCTCTTGCTCAGAAAGACTTAGAAAGTTGATAATTGTGGGCAATGTTAGAAATGTCATGAGAAACAAGAATTATGTAAAAGGATTGATGTAAGTCATTGTTTCCAGAAGAAAGGGAGACAGGAGTGTAAAAAAGCGTTGTTTTTGGACGGCAATGAAGAAATGACTATATTTTGCGGTTTCTCCTGCTCAGAAAGACTTAGAAAGTTGATAATTGTGGGCAATGTTAGAAATGTCAGGAGAAACAAGAATTATGTAAAAGTATTGATGTAAGTCATTGTTTCCAAGAGAAAGGGAGACAGGAGTGTAAAAAAGTGTTGTTTTTGGACGGCAATGAAGAAATGACTATGTTTTGCGATTTCTCCTGCTCAGAAAGACTTAGAAAGTTGATAATTGTGGGCAATGTTAGAAATGTCAGGAGAAACAAGAATTATGTAAAAGGATTGATGTAAGTCATTGTTTCCAAGAGAAAGGGAGACTGGAGTGTAAAAAAGCGTTGTTTTTGGACTGCAATGAAGAAATGACTATGTTTTGCGATTTCTCCTGCTCAGAAAGACTTAGAAAGTTGATAATTGTGGACAATGTTAGAAATGTCATGAGAAACAAGAATTATGTAAAAGGATTGATGTAAGTCATTGTTTCCAAGAGAAAGGGAGACTGGAGTGTAAAAAAGCGTTGTTTTTGGACTGCAATGAATAAATGACTGTTTTGCGATTTCTCTTGCTCAGAAAGACTTAGAAAGTTGATAATTGTGGGCAATGTTAGAAATGTCATGAGAAACAAAAATTATGTAAAAGGATTGATGTAAGTCATTGTTTCCAAGAGAAAGGGAGACAGGAGTGTAAAAAAGTGTTGTTTTTGGACGGCAATGAAGAAATGACTATGTTTTGCGATTTCTCCTGCTCAGAAAGACTTAGAAAGTTGATAATTGTGGGCAATGTTAGAAATGTCAGGAGAAACAAGAATTATGTAAAACGATTGATGTAAGTCATTGTTTCCAAGAGAAAGGGAGACTGGAGTGTAAAAAAGCGTTGTTTTTTGACTGCAATGAAGAAATGACTATGTTTTGCGATTTCTCCTGCTCAGAAAGACTTAGAAAGTTGATAATTGTGGACAATGTTAGAAATGTCATGAGAAACAAGAATTATGTAAAAGGATTGATGTAAGTCATTGTTTCCAAGAGAAAGGGAGACTGGAGAGTAAAAAAGCGTTGTTTTTGGACTGCAATGAAGAAATGACTATGTTTTGCGATTTCTCTTGCTCAGAAAGACTTAGAAAGTTGATATTTGTGGGCAATGTTAGAAATGTCATGAGAAACAAGAATTATGTAAAGGATTGATGTAAGTCATTGTTTCCAGGAGAAAGGGAGACAGGAGTGTAAAAAAGTGTTGTTTTTGGACGGCAATGAAGAAATGACTATATTTTGCGGTTTCTCCTGCTCAGAAAGACTTAGAAAGTTGATAATTGTGGGCAATGTTAGAAATGTCAGGAGAAACAAGAATTATGTAAAAGGATTGATGTAAGTCATTGTTTCCAAGAGAAAGGGAGACTGGAGTGTAAAAAAGCGTTGTTTTTGGACTGCAATGAAGAAATGACTATGTTTTGCGATTTCTCCTGCTCAGAAAGACTTAGAAAGTTGATATTTGTGGGCAATGTTAGAAATGTCAGGAGAAACAAGAATTATGTAAAAGGATTGATGTAAGTCATTGTTTCCAAGAGAAAGGGAGACTGGAGTGTAAAAAAGCATTGTTTTTGGACGGCAATGAATAAATGACTGTTTTGCGATTTCTCTTGCTCAGAAAGACTTAGAAAGTTGATAATTGTGGGCAATGTTAGAAATGTCATGAGAAACAAGAATTATGTAAAAGGATTGATGTAAGTCATTGTTTCCAGAAGAAAGGGAGACAGGAGTGTAAAAAAGCGTTGTTTTTGGACGGCAATGAAGAAATGACTATATTTTGCGGTTTCTCCTGCTCAGAAAGACTTAGAAAGTTGATAATTGTGGGCAATGTTAGAAATGTCAGGAGAAACAAGAATTATGTAAAAGTATTGATGTAAGTCATTGTTTCCAAGAGAAAGGGAGACAGGAGTGTAAAAAAGTGTTGTTTTTGGACGGCAATGAAGAAATGACTATGTTTTGCGATTTCTCCTGCTCAGAAAGACTTAGAAAGTTGATAATTGTGGGCAATGTTAGAAATGTCAGGAGAAACAAGAATTATGTAAAAGGATTGATGTAAGTCATTGTTTCCAAGAGAAAGGGAGACTGGAGTGTAAAAAAGCGTTGTTTTTGGACTGCAATGAAGAAATGACTATGTTTTGCGATTTCTCCTGCTCAGAAAGACTTAGAAAGTTGATAATTGTGGACAATGTTAGAAATGTCATGAGAAACAAGAATTATGTAAAAGGATTGATGTAAGTCATTGTTTCCAAGAGAAAGGGAGACTGGAGTGTAAAAAAGCGTTGTTTTTGGACTGCAATGAATAAATGACTGTTTTGCGATTTCTCTTGCTCAGAAAGACTTAGAAAGTTGATAATTGTGGGCAATGTTAGAAATGTCATGAGAAACAAAAATTATGTAAAAGTATTGATGTAAGTCATTGTTTCCAAGAGAAAGGGAGACAGGAGTGTAAAAAAGTGTTGTTTTTGGACGGCAATGAAGAAATGACTATGTTTTGCGATTTCTCCTGCTCAGAAAGACTTAGAAAGTTGATAATTGTGGGCAATGTTAGAAATGTCAGGAGAAACAAGAATTATGTAAAACGATTGATGTAAGTCATTGTTTCCAAGAGAAAGGGAGACTGGAGTGTAAAAAAGCGTTGTTTTTTGACTGCAATGAAGAAATGACTATGTTTTGCGATTTCTCCTGCTCAGAAAGACTTAGAAAGTTGATAATTGTGGACAATGTTAGAAATGTCATGAGAAACAAGAATTATGTAAAAGGATTGATGTAAGTCATTGTTTCCAAGAGAAAGGGAGACTGGAGAGTAAAAAAGCGTTGTTTTTGGACTGCAATGAAGAAATGACTATGTTTTGCGATTTCTCTTGCTCAGAAAGACTTAGAAAGTTGATATTTGTGGGCAATGTTAGAAATGTCATGAGAAACAAGAATTATGTAAAGGATTGATGTAAGTCATTGTTTCCAGGAGAAAGGGAGACAGGAGTGTAAAAAAGTGTTGTTTTTGGACGGCAATGAAGAAATGACTATATTTTGCGGTTTCTCCTGCTCAGAAAGACTTAGAAAGTTGATAATTGTGGGCAATGTTAGAAATGTCAGGAGAAACAAGAATTATGTAAAAGGATTGATGTAAGTCATTGTTTCCAAGAGAAAGGGAGACTGGAGTGTAAAAAAGCGTTGTTTTTGGACTGCAATGAAGAAATGACTTTGTTTTGCGATTTAACCTGCTCAGAAAGACTTAGAAAGTTGATAATTGTGGACAATGTTAGAAATGTCATGAGAAACAAGAATTATGTAAAAGTATTGATGTAAGTCATTGTTTCCAAGAGAAAGGGAGACAGGAGTGTAAAAAAAGTGTTGTTTTTGGACGGCAATGAAGAAATGACTATGTTTTGCGATTTCTCCTGCTCAGAAAGACTTAGAAAGTTGATAATTGTTGGCAATGTTAGAAATGTCATGAGAAACAAGAATTATGTAAAAGGATTGATGTAAGTCATTGTTTCCAGGAGAAAGGGAGACAGGAGTGTAAAAAAGCGTTGTTTTTGGACGGCAATGAAGAAATGACTATATTTTGCGGTTTCTCCTGCTCAGAAAGACTTAGAAAGTTGATAATTGTGGGCAATGTTAGAAATGTCAGGAGAAACAAGAATTATGTAAAAGGATTGATGTAAGTCATTGTTTCCAAGAGAAATGGAGACAGGAGTGTAAAAAAGCGTTGTTTTTGGACTGCAATGAAGAAATTACTATGTTCTGCGATTTCTCTTGCTCAGAAAGACTTAGAAAGTTGATAATTGTGGGCAATGTTAGAAATGTCATGAGAAACAAGAATTATGTAAAAGGATTGATGTAAGTCATTGTTTCCAAGAGAAAGGGAGACAGGAGTGTAAAAAAGTGTTGTTTTTGGACGGCAATGAAGAAATGACTATGTTTTGCGATTTCTCCTGCTCAGAAAGACTTAGAAAGTTGATAATTGTGGGCAATGTTAGAAATGTCATGAGAAACAAGAATTATGTAAAAGGATTGATGTAAGTCATTGTTTCCAGGAGAAAGGGAGACAGGGGTGTAAAAAAGCGTTGTTTTTGGACGGCAATGAAGAAATGACTATGTTTTGCGGTTTCTCCTGCTCAGAAAGACTTAGAAAGTTGATAATTGTGGGCAATGTTAGAAATGTCAGGAGAAACAAGAATTATGTAAAAGGATTGATGTAAGTCATTGTTTCCAAGAGAAAGGGAGACTGGAGTGTAAAAAAGCGTTGTTTTTGGACTGCAATGAAGAAATGACTATGTTTTGCGATTTCTCCTGCTCAGAAAGACTTAGAAAGTTGATAATTGTGGACAATGTTAGAAATGTCAGGAGAAACAAGAATTATGTAAAAGGATTGATGTAAGTCATTGTTTCCAAGAGAAAGGGAGACTGGAGTGTAAAAAAGCGTTGTTTTTGGACTGCAATGAAGAAATGACTATGTTCTGCGATTTCTCCTGCTCAGAAAGACTTAGAAAGTTGATATTTGTGGGCAATGTTAGAAATGTCAGGAGAAACAAGAATTATGTAAAAGGATTGATGTAAGTCATTGTTTCCAAGAGAAAGGGAGACTGGAGTGTAAAAAAGCATTGTTTTTGGACGGCAATGAATAAATGACTGTTTTGCGATTTCTCTTGCTCAGAAAGACTTAGAAAGTTGATAATTGTGGGCAATGTTAGAAATGTCATGAGAAACAAGAATTATGTAAAAGGATTGATGTAAGTCATTGTTTCCAGGAGAAAAGGGAGACAGGAGTGTAAAAAAGCGTTGTTTTAGGACGGCAATGAAGAAATGACTATATTTTGCGATTTCTCCTGCTCAGAAAGACTTAGAAAGTTGATAATTGTGGGCAATGTTAGAAATGTCAGGAGAAACAAGAATTATGTAAAAGGATTGATGTAAGTCATTGTTTCCAAGAGAAAGGGAGACTGGAGTGTAAAAAAGCGTTGTTTTTGGACTGCAATGAAGAAATGACTATGTTCTGCGATTTCTCCTGCTCAAAAAGACTTAGAAAGTTGATAATTGTGGGCAATGTTAGAAATGTCAGGAGAAACAAGAATTATGTAAAAGTATTGATGTAAGTCATTGTTTCCAAGAGAAAGGGAGACAGGAGTGTAAAAAAGCGTTGTTTTTGGACGGCAATGAAGAAATGACTATATTTTGCGGTTTCTCCTGCTCAGAAAGACTTAGAAAGTTGATAATTGTGGGCAATGTTAGAAATGTCAGGAGAAACAAGAATTATGTAAAAGGATTGATGTAAGTCATTGTTTCCAAGAGAAATGGAGACAGGAGTGTAAAAAAGCGTTGTTTTTGGACGGCAATGAAGAAATGACTATGTTCTGCGATTTCTCCTGCTCAAAAAGACTTAGGAAGTTGATAATTGTGGGCAATGTTAGAAATGTCAGGAGAAACAAGAATTATGTAAAAGGATTGATGTAAGTCATTGTTTCCAAGAGAAAGGGAGACTGGAGTGTAAAAAAGCGTTGTTTTTGGACTGCAATGAAGAAATGACTATGTTTTGCGATTTCTCCTGCTCAGAAAGACTTAGAAAGTTGATAATTGTGGACAATGTTAGAAATGTCATGAGAAACAAGAATTATGTAAAAGGATTGATGTAAGTCATTGTTTCCAAGAGAAAGGGAGACTGGAGTGTAAAAAAGCGTTGTTTTTGGACTGCAATGAAGAAATGACTATGTTTTGCGATTTCTCCTGCTCAGAAAGACTTAGAAAGTTGATAATTGTGGGCAATGTTAGAAATGTCAGGAGAAACAAGAATTATGTAAAAGGATTGATGTAAGTCATTGTTTCCAAGAGAAAGGGAGACTGGAGTGTAAAAAAGCGTTGTTTTTGGACTGCAATGAAGAAATGACTATGTTTTGCGATTTCTCCTGCTCAGAAAGACTTAGAAAGTTGATAATTGTGGGCAATGTTAGAAATGTCATGAGAAACAAGAATTATGTAAAAGGATTGATGTAAGTCATTGTTTCCAGGAGAAAAGGGAGACAGGAGTGTAAAAAAGCGTTGTTTTAGGACGGCAATGAAGAAATGACTATATTTTGCGATTTCTCCTGCTCAGAAAGACTTAGAAAGTTGATAATTGTGGGCAATGTTAGAAATGTCAGGAGAAACAAGAATTATGTAAAAGGATTGATGTAAGTCATTGTTTCCAAGAGAAAGGGAGACTGGAGTGTAAAAAAGCGTTGTTTTTGGACTGCAATGAAGAAATGACTATGTTCTGCGATTTCTCCTGCTCAAAAAGACTTAGAAAGTTGATAATTGTGGGCAATGTTAGAAATGTCAGGAGAAACAAGAATTATGTAAAAGTATTGATGTAAGTCATTGTTTCCAAGAGAAAGGGAGACAGGAGTGTAAAAAAGCGTTGTTTTTGGACGGCAATGAAGAAATGACTATATTTTGCGGTTTCTCCTGCTCAGAAAGACTTAGAAAGTTGATAATTGTGGGCAATGTTAGAAATGTCAGGAGAAACAAGAATTATGTAAAAGGATTGATGTAAGTCATTGTTTCCAAGAGAAATGGAGACAGGAGTGTAAAAAAGCGTTGTTTTTGGACGGCAATGAAGAAATGACTATGTTCTGCGATTTCTCCTGCTCAAAAAGACTTAGGAAGTTGATAATTGTGGGCAATGTTAGAAATGTCAGGAGAAACAAGAATTATGTAAAAGGATTGATGTAAGTCATTGTTTCCAAGAGAAAGGGAGACTGGAGTGTAAAAAAGCGTTGTTTTTGGACTGCAATGAAGAAATGACTATGTTTTGCGATTTCTCCTGCTCAGAAAGACTTAGAAAGTTGATAATTGTGGACAATGTTAGAAATGTCATGAGAAACAAGAATTATGTAAAAGGATTGATGTAAGTCATTGTTTCCAAGAGAAAGGGAGACTGGAGTGTAAAAAAGCGTTGTTTTTGGACTGCAATGAAGAAATGACTATGTTTTGCGATTTCTCCTGCTCAGAAAGACTTAGAAAGTTGATAATTGTGGGCAATGTTAGAAATGTCAGGAGAAACAAGAATTATGTAAAAGGATTGATGTAAGTCATTGTTTCCAAGAGAAAGGGAGACTGGAGTGTAAAAAAGCGTTGTTTTTGGACTGCAATGAAGAAATGACTATGTTTTGCGATTTCTCCTGCTCAGAAAGACTTAGAAAGTTGATAATTGTGGACAATGTTAGAAATGTCATGAGAAACAAGAATTATGTAAAAGGATTGATGTAAGTCATTGTTTCCAAGAGAAAGGGAGACTGGAGTGTAAAAAAGCGTTGTTTTTGGACTGCAATGAAGAAATGACTATGTTTTGCGATTTCTCTTGCTCAGAAAGACTTAGAAAGTTGATATTTGTGGGCAATGTTAGAAATGTCAGGAGAAACAAGAATTATGTAAAAGGATTGATGTAAGTCATTGTTTCCAAGAGAAAGGGAGACTGGAGTGTAAAAAAGCATTGTTTTTGGACGGCAATGAATAAATGACTGTTTTGCGATTTCTCTTGCTCAGAAAGACTTAGAAAGTTGATAATTGTGGGCAATGTTAGAAATGTCATGAGAAACAAAAATTATGTAAAAGGATTGATGTAAGTCATTGTTTCCAGAAGAAAGGGAGACAGGAGTGTAAAAAAGCGTTGTTTTTGGACGGCAATGAAGAAATGACTATATTTTGCGGTTTCTCCTGCTCAGAAAGACTTAGAAAGTTGATAATTGTGGGCAATGTTAGAAATGTCAGGAGAAACAAGAATTATGTAAAAGGATTGATGTAAGTCATTGTTTCCAAGAGAAATGGAGACAGGAGTGTAAAAAAGCGTTGTTTTTGGACTGCAATGAAGAAATGACTATGTTCTGCGATTTCTCCTGCTCAAAAAGACTTAGAAAGTTGATAATTGTGGGCAATGTTAGAAATGTCAGGAGAAACAAGAATTATGTAAAAGGATTGATGTAAGTCATTGTTTCCAGGAGAAAGGGAGACAGGAGTGTAAAAAAGCGTTGTTTTTGGACGGCAATGAAGAAATGACTATATTTTGCGGTTTCTCCTGCTCAGAAAGACTTAGAAAGTTGATAATTGTGGGCAATGTTAGAAATGTCAGGAGAAACAAGAATTATGTAAAAGGATTGATGTAAGTCATTGTTTCCAAGAGAAATGGAGACAGGAGTGTAAAAAAGCGTTGTTTTTGGACTGCAATGAAGAAATTACTATGTTCTGCGATTTCTCCTGCTCAAAAAGACTTAGAAAGTTGATAATTGTGGGCAATGTTAGAAATGTCAGGAGAAACAAGAATTATGTAAAAGGATTGATGTAAGTCATTGTTTCCAAGAGAAAGGGAGACTGGAGTGTAAAAAAGCGTTGTTTTTGGACTGCAATGAAGAAATGACTATGTTTTGCGATTTCTCCTGCTCAGAAAGACTTAGAAAGTTGATAATTGTGGACAATGTTAGAAATGTCATGAGAAACAAGAATTATGTAAAAGGATTGATGTAAGTCATTGTTTCCAAGAGAAAGGGAGACTGGAGTGTAAAAAAGCATTGTTTTTGGACTGCAATGAAGAAATGACTATGTTTTGCGATTTCTCCTGCTCAGAAAGACTTAGAAAGTTGATATTTGTGGGCAATGTTAGAAATGTCATGAGAAACAAGAATTATGTAAAAGGATTGATGTAAGTCATTGTTTCCAGGAGAAGGGGAGACAGGAGTGTAAAAAAGCGTTGTTTTTGGACGGCAATGAAGAAATTACTATATTTTGCGATTTCTCCTGCTCAGAAAGACTTAGAAAGTTGATAATTGTGGACAATGTTAGAAATGTCATGAGAAACAAGAATTATGTAAAAGGATTGATGTAAGTCATTGTTTCCAAGAGAAAGGGAGACTGGAGTGTAAAAAAGCGTTGTTTTTGGACTGCAATGAAGAAATGACTATGTTTTGCGATTTCTCCTGCTCAGAAAGACTTAGAAAGTTGATATTTGTGGGCAATGTTAGAAATGTCATGAGAAACAAGAATTATGTAAAAGGATTGATGTAAGTCATTGTTTCCAGGAGAAAGGGAGACAGGAGTGTAAAAAAGCGTTGTTTTTGGACGGCAATGAAGAAATGACTATATTTTGCGGTTTCTCCTGCTCAGAAAGACTTAGAAAGTTGATAATTGTGGGCAATGTTAGAAATGTCATGAGAAACAAGAATTATGTAAAAGTATTGATGTAAGTCATTGTTTCCAAGAGAAAGGGAGACAGGAGTGTAAAAAAGTGTTGTTTTTGGACGGCAATGAAGAAATGACTATGTTTTGCGATTTCTCCTGCTCAGAAAGACTTAGAAAGTTGATAATTGTGGGCAATGTTAGAAATGTCATGAGAAACAAGAATTATGTAAAAGGATTGATGTAAGTCATTGTTTCCAGGAGAAAGGGAGACAGGAGTGTAAAAAAGCGTTGTTTTTGGACGGCAATGAAGAAATGACTATATTTTGCGATTTCTCCTGCTCAGAAAGACTTAGAAAGTTGATAATTGTGGACAATGTTAGAAATGTCAGGAGAAACAAGAATTATGTAAAAGGATTGATGTAAGTCATTGTTTCCAAGAGAAAGGGAA
>NW_027447518.1:0-91434 GCF_038048845.1 Mixophyes fleayi | reverse complement strand
TGCATGATTCATGATTCATGATTCATGATTCATGATTCAATTCATGATTCATGATTCATGATTCAATTCATAATTCATGATTCATGATTCATGATTTAATTCATGATTCATGATTAATGATTCGATTCATGATTCATGATTCATGATTCGATTTATGATTCATGATTCATGATTCATGATTCATGATTCATGATTCAATTCATGATTCATGATTTATGATTTAATTCATGATTCATGATTCATGATTCATGATTCATGACTCATGATTCGATTCATGATTCATGATTCATGATTCATGATCTAATTCATGATTTGATTCATGATTCAATTCATGATTCAAAATTACATTCATGATTCTTGATTCATGATTTATGATTCAATTCATGATTCATGATTCATGATTTGATTCATGATTCATGATTCGATTATGATTCATGATGCATGATTCATGATTCATGATTCATGATTTATGATTCAATTCATGATTCATGATTCATGATTCATGATTTATGATTTAATTCATGATTCATGATTCATAATTCATTTTTCGATTCATGATTCATGATTCGATTTATGATTCATGATGCATGATTCATGATTCATGATTCATGATTCATGATTCAATTCATGATTCATGATTCATGATTCAATTCATAATTCATGATTCATGATTCATGATTTAATTCATGATTCATGATTAATGATTCGATTCATGATTCATGATTCATGATTCGATTTATGATTCATGATTCATGATTCATGATTCATGATTCATGATTCAATTCATGATTCATGACTCATGATTCGATTCATGATTCATGATCTAATTCATGATTTGATTCATGATTCAATTCATGATTCAAAATTACATTCATGATTCTTGATTCATGATTTATGATTCGATTCATGATTCATGATTCATGATTCATGATTCATTTCATGATTCATGATTTATGATTCATGATTCAATTCATGATTCATGATTCATGATTCATGATTTAATTCATGATTCATGATTCGATTCATGATTCATGATTCATGATTCGATTTATGATTCATGATTCATGACTCATGATTCATGATTCATGACTCATGATTCATGATTCATGATTCAATTCATGATTCATGATTTATGATTCAATTCATGATTCATGATTCATGATTCATGATTCATGATTCGATTCATGATTCATGATTTATGATTCATGATCTAATTCATGATTTGATTCATGATTCAATTCATGATTCAAAATTACATTCATGATTCTTGATTCATGATTTATGATTCGATTCATGATTCATGATTCATGATTCAATTCATGATTCATGATTCATGATTCTTGATTTAATTCATGATTCATGATTCGAATTATGATTCATGATTCATTATTAAATTCATGATTCATGATTCAATTCATGATTCAAGATTCATGATTCGATTCATGATTCATGATACAATTCATGATTCATGATTCATGATTCAATTCATGATTCATGATTCATGATTCGATTCATGATTCATGATTCAATTCATGATTCATGATTCATGATTCAATTCATGATTCATGATTCATGATTCAATTCATGATTCATGATTCATGATTCAATTCATGATTCATGATTCATGATTCATGATTCAATTCATGATTCATGATTCATGATTCGATTTATGATTCATGATTCATGATTCATGATTCAATTCATGATTCATAATTCATGATTCAATTCATGATTCATGATTCATGATTCATGATTCATGATTCAATTCATGATTCATGATTCATGATTCAATTCATGATTCATGATTCATAATTCATGATTCATGATTCATGATTCATGATTCGATTTATGATTCATGATTCATGATTCATGATTTATGATTCAATTCATGATCATGATTCATGATTCAATTCATGATTCATGATTCAATTCATGATTCATGATTCACGATTCATGATTCATGATTCATGATTCATGATTCAATTCATGATTCATAATTCATGATTCAATTCATGATTCATGATTCATGATTCATGATTCAATTCATGATTCATGATTCATGATTCAATTCATAATTCATGATTCATGATTCATGATTCAATTCTTGATTCATGATTCATGATTCATAATTCATGATTCATGATTCATGATTCATGATTCATGATTCGATTTATGATTCATGATTCATGATTCATGATTTATGATTCAATTCATGATTCATAATTCATGATTCGATTTAAGATTCATAATTCATGATTCATGATTCATGATTCGATTTAAGATTCATAATTTATGATTCATGATTCATGATTCAATTCATGATTCATGATTCATGATTCAATTCATGATTCATGATTCATGATTCATGATTCATGATTCATGATTCATGATTCAATTCATGATTCATGATTCAATTCATGATTCATGATTCGATTCATGATTTTTGATTCATGATTCATGATTCGATTCATGAATTATGATTCATTATTCAATTCATGATTCATGATTCATGATTCAATTCATGATTCATTATTCGATTCATGATTCATGATTCAATTCATGATTCATGATTTATGATTTATGATTCATGATTCAATTCATGATTCATGATTCAATTCATGATTCAAATCGTGATTCAACTCATATTTCATGATTCGATTTATGAATCATAATTCATGATTCATGATTCATGATTCAATTCATGATTCATGATTCATGATTCAATTTATGATTCATGATTTATGATTCAATTCATGATTCATGATTCATGTTTTGATTCATGATTCGATTTATGATTCATGATGCATGATTCATGATTCATGATTCATGATTCATGATTTATGATTCAATTCATGATTCATGATTCATGATTTATGATTTAATTCATAATTCATGATTCATAATTCATTATTCGATTCATGATTCATGATTCGATTTATGATTCATGATGCATGATTCATGATTCATGATTCATGATTCATGATTCAATTCATGATTCATGATTCATGATTCAATTCATAATTCATGATTCATGATTCATGATTTAATTCATGATTCATGATTAATGATTCGATTCATGATTCATGATTCATGATTCGATTTATGATTCATGATTCATGATTCATGATTCATGATTCATGATTCAATTCATGATTCATGATTTATGATTTAATTCATGATTCATGATTCATGATTCATGATTCATGACTCATGATTCGATTCATGATTCATGATTCATGATTCATGATCTAATTCATGATTTGATTCATGATTCAATTCATGATTCAAAATTACATTCATGATTCTTGATTCATGATTTATGATTCAATTCATGATTCATGATTCATGATTTGATTCATGATTCATGATTCGATTTATGATTCATGATGCATGATTCATGATTCATGATTCATGATTCATGATTTATGATTCAATTCATGATTCATGATTCATGATTCATGATTTATGATTTAATTCATGATTCATGATTCATAATTCATTTTTCGATTCATGATTCATGATTCGATTTATGATTCATGATGCATGATTCATGATTCATGATTCATGATTCATGATTCAATTCATGATTCATGATTCATGATTCAATTCATAATTCATGATTCATGATTCATGATTTAATTCATGATTCATGATTAATGATTCGATTCATGATTCATGATTCATGATTCGATTTATGATTCATGATTCATGATTCATGATTCATGATTCATGATTCAATTCATGATTCATGACTCATGATTCGATTCATGATTCATGATTCATGATTCATGATCTAATTCATGATTTGATTCATGATTCAATTCATGATTCAAAATTACATTCATGATTCTTGATTCATGATTTATGATTCGATTCATGATTCATGATTCATGATTTATGATTCATTTCATGATTCATGATTTATGATTCATGATTCAATTCATGATTCATGATTCATGATTCATGATTTAATTCATGATTCATGATTCGATTCATGATTCATGATTCATGATTCGATTTATGATTCATGATTCATGACTCATGATTCATGATTCATGACTCATGATTCATGATTCATGATTCAATTCATGATTCATGATTTATGATTCAATTCATGATTCATGATTCATGATTCATGATTCATGATTCGATTCATGATTCATGATTTATGATTCATGATCTAATTCATGATTTGATTCATGATTCAATTCATGATTCAAAATTACATTCATGATTCTTGATTCATGATTTATGATTCGATTCATGATTCATGATTCATGATTCAATTCATGATTCATGATTTATGATTCATGATTCAATTCATGATTCATGATTCATGATTCTTGATTTAATTCATGATTCATGATTCGAATTATGATTCATGATTCATTATTAAATTCATGATTCATGATTCAATTCATGATTCAAGATTCATGATTCGATTCATGATTCATGATACAATTCATGATTCATGATTCATGATTCAATTCATGATTCATGATTCATGATTCGATTCATGATTCATGATTCAATTCATGATTCATGATTCATGATTCAATTCATGATTCATGATTCATGATTCAATTCATGATTCATGATTCATGATTCAATTCATGATTCATGATTCATGATTCATGATTCAATTCATGATTCATGATTCATGATTCGATTTATGATTCATAATTCATGATTCATGATTCAATTCATGATTCATAATTCATGATTCAATTCATGATTCATGATTCATGATTCATGATTCATGATTCAATTCATGATTCATGATTCATGATTCAATTCATGATTCATGATTCATAATTCATGATTCATGATTCATGATTCATGATTCGATTTATGATTCATGATTCATGATTCATGATTTATGATTCAATTCATGATTCATGATTCATGATTCAATTCATGATTCATGATTCAATTCATGATTCATGATTCACGATTCATGATTCATGATTCATGATTCATGATTCAATTCATGATTCATAATTCATGATTCAATTCATGATTCATGATTCATGATTCATGATTCAATTCATGATTCATGATTCATGATTCAATTCATAATTCATGATTCATGATTCATGATTCAATTCTTGATTCATGATTCATGATTCATAATTCATGATTCATGATTCATGATTCATGATTCATGATTCGATTTATGATTCATGATTCATGATTCATGATTTATGATTCAATTCATGATTCATAATTCATGATTCGATTTAAGATTCATAATTCATGATTCATGATTCATGATTCGATTTAAGATTCATAATTTATGATTCATGATTCATGATTCAATTCATGATTCATGATTCATGATTCAATTCATGATTCATGATTCATGATTCATGATTCATGATTCATGATTCAATTCATGATTCATGATTCAATTCATGATTCATGATTCGATTCATGATTTTTGATTCATGATTCATGATTCGATTCATGAATTATGATTCATTATTCAATTCATGATTCATGATTCATGATTCAATTCATGATTCATTATTCGATTCATGATTCATGATTCAATTCATGATTCATGATTCATGATTCATGATTCATGATTCAATTCATGATTCATGATTCAATTCATGATTCAAATCGTGATTCAACTCATATTTCATGATTCGATTTATGAATCATAATTCATGATTCATGATTCATGATTCAATTCATGATTCATGATTCATGATTCAATTTATGATTCATGATTTATGATTCAATTCATGATTCATGATTCATGATTTGATTCATGATTCGATTTATGATTCATGATGCATGATTCATGATTCATGATTCATGATTCATGATTTATGATTCAATTCATGATTCATGATTCATGATTCATGATTTATGATTTAATTCATAATTCATGATTCATAATTCATTATTCGATTCATGATTCATGATTCGATTTATGATTCATGATGCATGATTCATGATTCATGATTCATGATTCATGATTCAATTCATGATTCATGATTCATGATTCAATTCATAATTCATGATTCATGATTCATGATTTAATTCATGATTCATGATTAATGATTCGATTCATGATTCATGATTCATGATTCGATTTATGATTCATGATTCATGATCATGATTCATGATTCATGATTCAATTCATGATTCATGATTTATGATTCAATTCATGATTCATGATTCATGATTCATGATTCATGATTCATGACTCATGATTCGATTCATGATTCATGATTCATGATTCATGATCTAATTCATGATTTGATTCATGATTCAATTCATGATTCAAAATTACATTCATGATTCTTGATTCATGATTTATGATTCGATTCATGATTCATGATTCATGATTCATGATTCATTTCATGATTCATGATTTATGATTCATGATTCAATTCATGATTCATGATTCATGATTCATGATTTAATTCATGATTCATGATTCGATTCATGATTCATGATTCGATTTATGATTCATGATTCATGACTCATGATTCATGATTCATGATTCAATTCATGATTCATGATTTATGATTCAATTCATGATTCATGATTCATGATTCATGATTCATGATTCGATTCATGATTCATGATTTATGATTCATGATCTAATTCATGATTTGATTCATGATTCAATTCATGATTCAAAATTACATTCATGATTCTTGATTCATGATTTATGATTCGATTCATGATTCATGATTCATGATTCAATTCATGATTCATGATTTATGATTCATGATTCAATTCATGATTCATGATTCATGATTCTTGATTTAATTCATGATTCATGATTCGATTCATGATTCATGATTCATTATTAAATTCATGATTCATGATTCAATTCATGATTCAAGATTCATGATTCGATTCATGATTCATGATACAATTCATGATTCATGATTCATGATTCATGATTCATGATTCGATTTATGATTCAATTCATGATTCATGATTCGATTCATGATTCATGATTCAATTCATGATTCATGATTCATGATTCATGATTCATGATTCGATTCATGATTCAATTCATGATTCATTATTCGATTCATGATTCATGATTCAATTCATGATTCATGATTCATGATTCATGATTCATGATTCAATTCATGATTCATGATTCATGATTCAATTTATGATTCATGATTTATGATTCAATTCATGATTCATGATTCATGATTTGATTCATGATTCGATTTATGATTCATGATGCATGATTCATGATTCATGATTCATGATTCATGATTTATGATTCAATTCATGATTCATGATTCATGATTTATGATTTAATTCATAATTAATGATTCATAATTCATTATTCGATTCATGATTCATGATTCGATTTATGATTCATGATGCATGATTCATGATTCATGATTCATGATTCATGATTCAATTCATGATTCATGATTCATGATTCAATTCATAATTCATGATTCATGATTCATGATTTAATTCATGATTCATGATTAATGATTCGATTCATGATTCATGATTCATGATTCGATTTATGATTCATGATTCATGATTCATGATTCATGATTCATGATTCAATTCATGATTCATGATTTATGATTCAATTCATGATTCATGATTCATGATTCATGATTCATGATTCATGACTCATGATTCGATTCATGATTCATGATTCATGATTCATGATCTAATTCATGATTTGATTCATGATTCAATTCATGATTCAAAATTACATTCATGATTCTTGATTCATGATTTATGATTCGATTCATGATTCATGATTCATGATTCATGATTCATTTCATGATTCATGATTTATGATTCATGATTCAATTCATGATTCATGATTCATGATTCATGATTTAATTCATGATTCATGATTCGATTCATGATTCATGATTCGATTTATGATTCATGATTCATGACTCATGATTCATGATTCATGATTCAATTCATGATTCATGATTTATGATTCAATTCATGATTCATGATTCATGATTCATGATTCATGATTCATGATTCGATTCATGATTCATGATTTATGATTCATGATCTAATTCATGATTCAATTCATGATTCAATTCATGATTCAAAATTACATTCATGATTCTTGATTCATGATTTATGATTCGATTCATGATTCATGATTCATGATTCAATTCATGATTCATGATTTATGATTCATGATTCAATTCATGATTCATGATTCATGATTCTTGATTTAATTCATGATTCATGATTCGATTCATGATTCATGATTCATTATTAAATTCATGATTCATGATTCAATTCATGATTCAAGATTCATGATTCGATTCATGATTCATGATACAATTCATGATTCATGATTCATGATTCATGATTCATGATTCGATTTATGATTCAATTCATGATTCATGATTCGATTCATGATTCATGATTCAATTCATGATTCATGATTCATGATTCATGATTCATGATTCGATTCATGATTTGACTCATGATTCATGATTCAATTCATGATTCATGATTCATGATTCATGATTCAATTCATGATTCATGATTCATGATTCGATTCATGATTCATGATTCAATTCATGATTCATGATTCAATTCATGATTCATGATTCAAGATTCATGATTCATGATTCAATTCATGATTCATGATTCATTCATGATTCGAATCCTGATTAAACTCATGATTCATGATTCGATTTATGATTCATGATTCATGATTCATGATTCATGATTCAATTCATGATTCATGATTCATGATTCGATTCATAATTCATGATTTGATTTATGATTCATGATGCATGATTCATGATTCATGATTCATGATTCATGATTCATGATTCAATTCATGATTCATGATTCAATTCATAATTCATGATTCATGATTCATGATTCAATCATGATTCATGATTCATGATTCGATTTATGATTCATGATTCATGATTCATGATTCATGATTCAATTCATGATTCATGATTCATGATTCAATTCATGATTCATGATTCATGATTCGATTCATGATTCATGATTCATGATTCGATTTATGATTCAAGATTCATGATTCATGATTCATGATTCAATTCATGATTCATAATTCATGATTCAATTCATGATTCATGATTCATGATTCATGATTCATGATTTATGATTCAATTCATGATTCATGATTCATGATTCAATTCATAATTCATGATTCATGATTCATGATTCAATTCTTGATTCATGATTCATGATTCATAATTCATGATTCATGATTCATGATTCATGATTCGATTTATGATTCATGATTCATGATTCATGATTTATGATTCAATTCATGATTCATGATTCATGATTCATTATTCAATTCATGATTCATGATTCATGATTCAATTCATGATTCATTATTCGATTCATGATTCATGATTCATGATTCATGATTCATGATTCATGATTCATGATTCAATTCATGATTCATGATTCATGATTCAAGATTCATGATTCAATTCATGATTCATGATTCAATTCATGATTCGAATCGTGATTCAACTCATATTTCATGATTCGATTTATGATTCATAATTCATGATTCATGATTCATGATTCAATTCATGATTCATGATTCATGATTCAATTCATGATTCATGATTTATGATTCAATTCATGATTCATGATTCATGATTCATGATTTGATTCATGATTCATGATTCGATTTATGATTCATGATGCATGATTCATGATTCATGATTCATGATTCATGATTCATGATTTATGATTCAATTCATGATTCATGATTCATGATTCATGATTTATGATTCAATTCATGATTCATGATTCATAATTCATGATTCGATTCATGATTCATGATTCAATTTATGATTCATGATGAATGATTCATGATTCATGATTCATGATTCATGATTCATGATTCATGATTCAATTCATGATTCATGATTCATGATTCAATTTATAATTCATGATTCATAATTCAATTTATAATTCATGATTCATGATTCATGATTTAATTCATGATTCATGATTCATGATTCGATTCATGATTCATGATTCATGATTCATGATTCATGATTCAATTCATGATTCATGATTTATGATTCAATTCATGATTCATGATTCATGATTCATGATTCATGATTCGATTCATGATTCATGATTCATGATCTAATTCATGATTTGATTCATGATTCAATTCATGATTCAAAATTACATTCATGATTCTTGATTCATGATTTGTGATTCACTTCATGATTCATGATTCATGATTCATTTCATGATTCATGATTTATGATTCATGATTCAATTCATGATTCATGATTCATGATTCATGATTTAATTCATGATTCATGATTCATGATTCGATTCATGATTCATGATTCATGATTCGATTTATGATTCATGATTCATGATTCATGATTCATGATTCAATTCATGATTCATGATTTATGATTAAATTCATGATTCATGATTCATGATTCATGATTCATGATTCGATTCATGATTCATGATTTATGATTCATGATCTAATTCATGATTTGATTCATGATTCAATTCATGATTCAAAATTACATTCATGATTCTTGATTCATGATTTATGATTCGATTCATGATTCATGATTCATGATGCAATTCATGATTCATGATTTATGATTCATGATTCAATTCATGATTCATGATTCATGATTCATGATTCAATTCATGATTCATGATTCGATTCATGATTCTTGACTCATGATTCATGATTCGATTCATGATTCATGATTCATTATTAAATTCATGATTCATGATTCAATTCATGATTCAAGATTCATGATTCGATTCATGATTCATGATACAATTCATGATTCATGATTCATGATTCATTATTCATTATTCGATTTATGATTCAATTCATGATTCATGAATTGATTCATGATTCATGATTCAATTCATGATTCATGATTCATGATTCATGATTCATGATTCATGATTCGATTCATGATTCGATTCATGATTCATGATTCAATTCATGATTCATGATTCATGATTCATGATTCATGATTCATGATTCAATTCATGATTCATGATTCATGATTCGATTCATGATTCATGATTCAATTCATGATTCATGATTCATGATTCAATTCATGATTCATGATTCATGATTCGATTCATGATTCATGATTCATGATTCGATTCAAGATTCATGATTCGATTCATGATTCATGATTCATGATTCAATTCATGATTCATGATTCAATTCATGATTCATGATTCATGATTCATGATTCAATTCATGATTCATGATTCATGATTCAATTCATAATTCATGATTCATGATTCAATTCATGATTCATGATTCATGATTCATGATTCGATTCATGATTCATGATTCATGATTTATGATTCAATTCATGATTCATGATTCATGATTCAATTCATGATTCATGATTCACGATTCATGATTCATGATTCATGATTCGATTCATGATTGATGATTCATGATTCATGATTCATGATTCAATTCATGATTCATGATTCATGATTCGATTCATGATTTATGATTCGATTTAAGATTCATAATTCATGAATTATGATTCATGATTCATGATTTATGATTTAATTCATGATTCATGATTCATGATTCAATTCATGATTCATGATTCATGATTCATGATTCATGATTCATGATTCGATTCATGATTCATGATTCGATTCATGATTCTTGATTCATGATTCATGATTCTTGATTCATGATTCATGATTCGATTCATGATTCATGATTCATGATTCAATTCATGATTCATGATTCATGATTCAATTCATGATTCATGAATTGATTCATAAATCATGATTCAATTCATGATTCATGATTCATGATTCATGATTCATGATTCATGATTCAATTCATGATTCATGATTCATGATTCGATTCATGATTCATGATTCAATTCATGATTCATGATTCATGATTCAATTCATGATTCATGATTCATGATTCGATTCATGATTCATGATTCATGATTCGATTCATGATTCATGATTCGATTCATGATTCATGATTCATGATTCAATTCATGATTCATGATTCAATTCATGATTCATGATTCATGATTCATGATTCAATTCATGATTCATGATTCATGATTCAATTCATAATTCATGATTCATGATTCAATTCATGATTCATGATTCATGATTCATGATTCGATTCATGATTCATGATTCATGATTTATGATTCAATTCATGATTCATGATTCATGATTCAATTCATGATTCATGATTCACGATTCATGATTCATGATTCATGATTCGATTCATGATTCATGATTCATGATTCATTATTCAATTCATAATTCATGATTCATGATTCGATTCATGATTTATGATTTGATTTAAGATTCATAATTCATGAATTATGATTCATGATTCATGATTTATGATTTAATTCATGATTCATGATTCATGATTCAATTCATGATTCATGATTCATGATTCATGATTCATGATTCATGATTCGATTCATGATTCATGATTCGATTCATGATTCTTGATTCATGATTCATGATTCTTGATTCATGATTCATGATTCGATTCATGATTCATGATTCATGATTCAATTCATGATTCATGATTCATGATTCATGATTCATGATTCATGATTCGATTCATGATTCGATTCATGATTCATGATTCAATTCATGATTCATGATTCATGATTCATGATTCATGATTCATGATTCAATTCATGATTCATGATTCATGATTCGATTCATGATTCATGATTCAATTCATGATTCATGATTCATGATTCAATTCATGATTCATGATTCATGATTCGATTCATGATTCATGATTCATGATTCGATTCAAGATTCATGATTCGATTCATGATTCATGATTCATGATTCAATTCATGATTCATGATTCAATTCATGATTCATGATTCATGATTCATGATTCAATTCATGATTCATGATTCATGATTCAATTCATAATTCATGATTCATGATTCAATTCATGATTCATGATTCATGATTCATGATTCGATTCATGATTCATGATTCATGATTTATGATTCAATTCATGATTCATGATTCATGATTCAATTCATGATTCATGATTCACGATTCATGATTCATGATTCATCATTCGATTCATGATTCATGATTCATGATTCATGATTCATGATTCAATTCATGATTCATGATTCATGATTCGATTCATGATTTATGATTCGATTTAAGATTCATAATTCATGAATTATGATTCATGATTCATGATTTATGATTTAATTCATGATTCATGATTCATGATTCAATTCATGATTCATGATTCATGATTCATGATTCATGATTCATGATTCGATTCATGATTCATGATTCGATTCATGATTCTTGATTCATGATTCATGATTCTTGATTCATGATTCATGATTCGATTCATGATTCATGATTCATGATTCAATTCATGATTCATGATTCATGATTCATGATTCAATTCATGATTCATGAATTGATTCATGATTCATGATTCAATTCATGATTCATGATTCATGATTCATGATTCATGATTCATGATTCATGATTCATGATTCGATTCATGATTCGATTCATGATTCATGATTCAATTCATGATTCATGATTCATGATTCATGATTCAATTCATGATTCATGATTCATGATTCGATTCATGATTCATGATTCAATTCATGATTCATGATTCATGATTCAATTCATGATTCATGATTCATGATTCGATTCATGATTCATGATTCATGATTCGATTCATGATTCATGATTCGATTCATGATTCATGATTCATGATTCAATTCATGATTCATGATTCAATTCATGATTCATGATTCATGATTCATGATTCAATTCATGATTCATGATTCATGATTCAATTCATAATTCATGATTCATGATTCAATTCATGATTCATGATTCATGATTCATGATTCGATTCATGATTCATGATTCATGATTTATGATTCAATTCATGATTCATGATTCATGATTCAATTCATGATTCATGATTCACGATTCATGATTCATGATTCATGATTCGATTCATGATTCATGATTCATGATTCATGATTCAATTCATGATTCATGATTCATGATTCGATTCATGATTTATGATTTGATTTAAGATGCATAATTCATGAATTATGATTCATGATTCATGATTTATGATTTAATTCATGATTCATGATTCATGATTCAATTCATGATTCATGATTCATGATTCATGATTCATGATTCATGATTCATGATTCGATTCATGATTCATGATTCGATTCATGATTCTTGATTCATGATTCATGATTCTTGATTCATGATTCATGATTCGATTCATGATTCATGATTCATGATTCAATTCATGATTCATGATTCATGATTCATGATTCAATTCATGATTCATGATTCGATTCATGATTCATGATTCATGATTCATGATTCATGATTCATGATTCATGATTCATGATTCATGATTCAATTCATGATTCATGATTCAATTCATGATTCATGATTCAAGATTCATGATTCATGATTCAATTCATGATTCATGATTCAATTCATGATTCGAATCCTGATTAAACTCATGATTCATGCTTCGATTTATGATTCATGATTCTTGATTCATGATTCATGATTCGATTCATGATTCATGATTCAATTCATGATTCATGATTCATGATTCAATTCATGATTCATGATTCATGATTCATGATTCGATTCATGATTCATGATTCGATTCATGATTCATGATTTGATTTATGATTCATAATGCATGATTCATGATTCATGATTCAATTCATGATTCATGATTCAATTCATGATTCATGATTCAATTCATGATTCATGATTCATGATTCATGATACAATTCATGATTCATGATTCATGATTCGATTTATGATTCATTATTCATGATTCATGATTCATGATTCAATTCATGATTCATGATTCATGATTCATGATTCAATTCATGATTTATGATTCGATTCATGATTCTTGACTCATGATTCATGATTCGATTCATGATTCATGATTCATTATTCAATTCATGATTCATGATTCGATTCATGATTCATGATTCATTATTCAATTCATGATTCATGATACAATTCATGATTCATGATTCATGATTCGATTTATGATTCATGATTCAAATCATGATTCATGATTCATGAATAATGATTCATGATTCACGATTCATGATTCATGATTCGATTCATGATTCATGATTCATGATTCATGATTCAATTCATGATTCATGATTCATGATTCAATTCATGATTCATGATTCACGATTCATGATTCATGATTCGATTCATGATTCATGATTCATGATTCATGATTCAATTCATGATTCATGATTCAATTCATGATTCATGATTCAAGCTTCATGATTCATGATTCAATTCATGATTCATGATTCAATTCATGATTCGAATCGTGATTCAACTCATATTTCATGATTCGATTTATGATTCATGATTCATGATTCATGATTCATGATTCGATTCATGATTCATGATTCATGATTCAATTCACGATTCATGATTCATGATTCATGATTCATGATTCAATTCATGATTCATGATTCATGATTCATGATTCATGATTCATGATTCATGATTCATGATTCATGATTCATGATTTAATTCATGATTCATGATTCAATTCATGATTCATGATTCAAGATTCATGATTCATGATTCAATTCATGATTCATGATTCAATTCATGATTCGAATCCTGATTAAACTCATGATTCATGATTCAATTCATGATTCATGATTCATGATTCAATTCATGATTTATGATTCATGATTCATGATTCGATTCATGATTCATGATTTGATTTATGATTCATGATGCATGATTCATGATTCATGATTCATGATTCATGATTCAATTCATGATTCATGATTCATGATTCAATTCATAATTCATGATTCATGATTCATGATTCAATTCATGATTCATGATTCATGATTCGATTTATGATTCATGATTCATGATTCATGATTCATGATTCAATTCATGATTCATGATTCATGATTCAATTCATGATTTATGATTCGATTCATGATTCTTGACTCATGATTCATGATTCGATTCATGATTCATGATTCATTATTCAATTCATGATTGATGATTCAATTCATGATTCAAGATTCATGATTCGATTCATGATTCATGATACAATTCATGATTCATGATTCATGATTCAATTTATGATTCATGATTCAATTCATGATTCATGATTCATGATTCATGATTCGATTCATGATTCATGATTCATGATTCATGATTCATGATTCATGATTCATGATTCTTGATTCATGATTCATGATTCGATTCATGATTCATGATTCAATTCATGATTCATGATTCATGATTCATGATTCATGATTCAATTCATGATTCTTGATTCGATTCATGATTCATGATTTATGATTCATGATTCATGATTCATGATTCAATTCATGATTCATGATTCAATTCATGATTCATGATTCAAGATTCATGATTCATGATTCAATTAATGATTCATGATTCAATTCATGATTCGAATCCTGATTAAACTCATGATTCATGATTCGATTTATGATTCATGATTCATGATTCATGATTCATGATTCATGATTCGATTCATGATTCATGATTCAATTCATGATTCATGATTAATGATTCAATTCATGATTCATGATTCATGATTCATGATTCGATTCATGATTCATGATTTGATTTATGATTCATGATGCATGATTCATGATTCATGATTCATGATTCAATTCATGATTCATGATTCATGATTCAATTCATAATTCATGATTCATGATTTATGATTCAATTCATGATTCATGATTCATGATTCGATTTATGATTCATGATTCATGATTCATGATTCATGATTCAATTCATGATTCATGATTCATGATTCAATTCATGATTCATGATTCATGATTCGATTCATGATTCATGATTCATGATTCGATTTATGATTCATGATTCATGATTCATGATTCATAATTCATGATTCATGATTCATGATTCGATTTATGATTCATGATTCATGATTCATGATTTATGATTCATGATTCAATTCATGATTCATGATTCATGATTCATTATTCAATTCATGATTCATGATTCATGATTCAATTCATGATTCATTATTCGATTCATGATTCATGATTCATGATTCATGATTCATGATTCATGATTCGATTTATGATTCATGATTCATGATTCATGATTTATGATTCATGATTCAATTCATGATTCATGATTCATGATTCATTATTCAATTCATGATTCATGATTCATGATTCAATTCATGATTCATTATTCGATTCATGATTCATGATTCATGATTCATGATTCATGATTCAATTCATGATTCATGATTCAATTCATGATTCATGATTCAAGATTCATGATTCATGATTCAATTCATGATTCATGATTCAATTCATGATTCGAATCGTGATTCAACTCATATTTCATGATTCGATTTATGATTCATAATTCATGATTCATGATTCATGATTCAATTCATGATTCATGATTCATGATTCAATTCATGATTCATGATTTATGATTCAATTCATGATTCATGATTCATGATTCATGATTTGATTCATGATTCATGATTCGATTTATGATTCATGATGCATGATTCATGATTCATGATTCATGATTCATGATTCATGATTTATGATTCAATTCATGATTCATGATTCATGATTCATGATTTATGATTCAATTCATGATTCATGATTCATAATTCATGATTCGATTCATGATTCATGATTCGATTTATGATTCATGATGAATGATTCATGATTCATGATTCATGATTCAATTCATGATTCATGATTCATGATTCAATTCATAATTCATGATTCATGATTCATGATTTAATTCATGATTCATGATTCATGATTCGATTCATGATTCATGATTCATGATTCGATTTATGATTCATGATTCATGATTCATGATTCATGATTCAATTCATGATTCATGATTTATGATTCAATTCATGATTCATGATTCATGATTCATGATTCGATTCATGATTCATGATTCATGATTCATGATCTAATTCATGATTTGATTCATGATTCAATTAATGATTCAAAATTACATTCATGATTCTTGATTCATGATTTATGATTCGATTCATGATTCATGATTCATTTCATGATTCATGATTTATGATTCATGATTCAATTCATGATTCATGATTCATGATTCATGATTTAATTCATGATTCATGATTTAATTCATGATTCATGATTTAATTCATGATTCATGATTCATGATTCGATTCATGATTCATGATTCATGATTCGATTTATGATTCATGATTCATGATTCATGATTCATGATTCATGATTCAATTCATGATTTAATTCATGATTCATGATTTATGATTAAATTCATGATTCATGATTCATGATTCATGATTCATGATTCGATTCATGATTCATGATTCATGATTCGATTCATGATTCATGATTTATGATTCATGATCTAATTCATGATTTGATTCATGATTCAATTCATGATTCAAAATTACATTCATGATTCTTGATTCATGATTTATGATTCGATTCATGATTCATGATTCATGATTCAATTCATGATTCATGATTTATGATTCATGATTCAATTCATGATTCATGATTCATGATTCATGATTCAATTCATGATTCATGATTCGAATAATGATTCTTGACTCATGATTCATGATTCGATTCATGATTCATGATTCATTATTAAATTCATGATTCATGATTCAATTCATGATTCAAGATTCATGATTCGATTCATGATTCATGATACAATTCATGATTCATGATTCATGATTCATGATTCGATTTATGATTCAATTCATGATTCATGATTCGATTCATGATTCATGATTCAATTCATGATTCATGATTCATGATTCATGATTCATGATTCGATTCATGATTCGATTCATGATTCATGATTCATGATTCGATTCATGATTCATGATTCGATTCATGATTCATGATTCATGATTCAATTCATGATTCATGATTCAATTCATGATTCATGATTCATGATTCATGATTCAATTCATGATTCATGATTCATGATTTAATTCATAATTCATGATTCATGATTCAGTTCATGATTCATGATTCATGATTCGATTCATGATTCATGATTCATGATTTATGATTCAATTCATGATTCATGATTCATGATTCAATTCATGATTCATGATTCGATTCATGATTCATGATTCATGATTCATGATTCAATTCATGATTCATGATTCATGATTCGATTCATGATTTATGATTTGATTTAAGATTCATAATTCATGAATTATGATTCATGATTCATGATTTATGATTTAATTCATGATTCATGATTCATGATTCATGATTCATGATTCGATTCATGATTCATGATTCGATTCATGATTCTTGATTCATGATTCATGATTCTTGATTCATGATTCATGATTCGATTCATGATTCATGATTCATGATTCAATTCATGATTCATGATTCATGATTCATGATTCAATTCATGATTCATGATTCGATTCATGATTCATGATTCATGATTCATGATTCATGATTCAATTCATGATTCATGATTCAATTCATGATTCATGATTCAAGATTCATGATTCATGATTCAATTCATGATTCATGATTCAATTCATGATTTGAATCCTCATTAAACTCATGATTCATGATTCGATTTATGATTAATGATTCATTATTCATGATTCATGATTCGATTCATGATTCATGATTCAATTCATGATTCATGATTCATGATTCAATTCATGATTCATGATTCATGATTCATGATTCGATTCATGATTGATGATTTGATTTATGATTCATGATGCATGATTCATGATTCATGATTCATGATTCAATTCATGATTCATGATTCATGATTCAATTCATAATTCATAATTCATGATTCATGATTCATGATACAATTCATGATTCATGATTCATGATTCGATTTATGATTCATGATTCATGATTCATGATTCATGATTCAATTCATGATTCATGATTCATGATTCATGATTCAATTCATGATTTATGATTCGATTCATGATTCTTGACTCATGATTCATGATTCGATTCATGATTCATGATTTATTATTCAATTCATGATTCATGATTCAATTCATGATTCAAGATTCATGATTCGATTCATGATTCATGATACAATTCATGATTCATGATTCATGATTCGATTTATGATTCATGATTCAATTCATGATTCATGATTCATGAATAATGATTCATGATTCACGATTCATGATTCATGATTCGATTCATGATTCATGATTCATGATTCATGATTCAATTCATGATTCATGATTCATGATTCAATTCATGATTCATGATTCAAGCTTCATGATTCATGATTCAATTCATGATTCATGATTCAATTCATGATTCGAATAGTGATTCAACTCAATTTCATGATTCGATTTATGATTCATGATTCATGATTCATGATTCATGATTCGATTCATGATTCATGATTTATGATTCATGATCTAATTCATGATTTGATTCATGATTCAATTCATGATTCAAAATTACATTCATGATTCTTGATTCATGATTTATGATTCGATTCATGATTCATGATTCATGATTCAATTCATGATTCATGATTTATGATTCATGATTCAATTCATGATTCATGATTCATGATTCATGATTCAATTCATGATTCATGATTCATGATTCATGATTCATGATTCGATTCATGATTCATGATTCGATTCATGATTCGATTCATGATTCATGATTCATGATTCAATTCATGATTCATGATTCATGATTCGATTCATGATTCATGATTCAATTCATGATTCATGATTCATGATTCAATTCATGATTCATGATTCATGATTCATGATTCGATTCATGATTCATGATTCATGATTCGATTCATGATTCATGATTCGATTCATGATTCATGATTCATGATTCGATTCATGATTCATGATTCATGATTCATGATTCAATTCATGATTCATGATTCATGATTCAATTCATAATTCATGATTCATGATTCATGATTCATGATTCGATTCATGATTCATGATTCATGATTTATGATTCAATTCATGATTCATGATTCATGATTCAATTCATGATTCATGATTCACGATTCATGATTCATGATTCATGATTCGATTCATGATTCATGATTCATGATTCATGATTCAATTCATGATTCATGATTCATGATTCAATTCATGATTCATGATTCATGATTCATGATTCATGATTCGATTCATGATTCATGATTCGATTCATGATTCTTGATTCATGATTCATGATTCTTGATTCATGATTCATGATTCGATTCATGATTCATGATTCATGATTCAATTCATGATTCATGATTCATGATTCATGATTCAATTCATGATTCATGATTCGATTCATGATTCATGATTCATGATTCATGATTCATGATTCAATTCATGATTCATGATTCAATTCATGATTCATGATTCAAGATTCATGATTCATGATTCAATTCATGATTCATGATTCAATTCATGATTCGAATCCTGATTAAACTCATGATTCATGATTCGATTTATGATTCATGATTCATGATTCATGATTCATGATTCGATTCATGATTCATGATTCAATTCATGATTCATGATTCATGATTCAATTCATGATTCATGATTCATGATTCATGATTCGATTCATGATTCATGATTTGATTTATGATTCATGATGCATGATTCATGATTCATGATTCATGATTCATGATTCATGATTCAATTAATGATTCATGATTCATGATTCAATTCATGATTCATGATTCATGATTCATGATTCATGATTCATGATTCGATTCATGATTCATGATTCGATTCATGATTCTTGATTCATGATTCATGATTCTTGATTCATGATTCATGATTCGATTCATGATTCATGATTCATGATTCAATTCATGATTCATGATTCATGATTCAATTCATGATTCATGATTCGATTCATGATTCATGATTCATGATTCATGATACAATTCATGATTCATGATTCATGATTCGATTTATGATTCATGATTCATGATTCATGATTCATGATTCATGATTCAATTCATGATTCATGATTCATGATTCATGATTCAATTCATGATTTATGATTCGATTCATGATTCTTGACTCATGATTCATGATTCGATTCATGATTCATGATTCATTATTTAATTCATGATTCATGATTCAATTCATGATTCAAGATTCATGATTCGATTCATGATTCATGATACAATTCATGATTCATGATTCATGATTCGATTTATGATTCATGATTCAATTCATGATTCATGATTCATGAATAATGATTCATGATTCACGATTCATGATTCATGATTCGATTCATGATTCATGATTCATGATTCATGATTCAAATCATGATTCATGATTCATGATTCAATTCATGATTCATGATTCACGATTCATGATTCATGATTCAATTCATGATTCATGATTCATGATTCATGATTCAATTCATGATTCATGATTCAATTCATGATTCATGATTCAAGCTTCATGATTCATGATTCAATTCATGATTCATGATTCAATTCATGATTCGAATCGTGATTCAACTCATATTTCATGATTCGATTTATGATTCATGATTCATGATTCATGATTCATGATTCGATTCATGATTCATGATTCATGATTCAATTCACGATTCATGATTCATGATTCATGATTCATGATTCAATTCATGATTCATGATTCGATTCATGATTCATGATTCATGATTCATGATTCATGATTCATGATTTAATTCATGATTCATGATTCAATTCATGATTCATGATTCAAGATTCATGATTCATGATTCAATTCATGATTCATGATTCAATTCATGATTCGAATCCTGATTAAACTCATGATTCATGATTCGATTTATGATTCATGATTCATGATTCAATTCATGATTCGAATCCTGATTAAACTCATGATTCATGATTCGATTTATGATTCATGATTCATGATTCATGATTCATGATTCATGATTCATGATTCGATTCATGATTCATGATTCAATTCATGATTCATGATTCATGATTCAATTCATGATTCATGATTCATGATTCATGATTCGATTCATGATTCATGATTTGATTTATGATTCATGATGCATGATTCATGATTCGATTCATGATTCATGATTCAATTCATGATTCATGATTCATGATTCAATTCATGATTCATGATTCATGATTCATGATTCGATTCATGATTCATGATTTGATTCATGATGCATGATTCATGATTCATGATTCATGATTCAATTCATTATTCATGATTCATGATTCAATTCATAATTCATGATTCATGATTCAATTCATGATTTATGATTCGATTCATGATTCTTGACTCATGATTCATGATTCGATTCATGATTCATGATTCATGATTCGATTTATGATTCATGATTCATGATTCATGATTCATGATACATGATTCAATTCATGATTCATGATTCATGATTCATGATTCATGATTCATGATTCATGATTCAATTCATGATTCATGATTCATTATTCAATTCATGATTTATGATTCGATTCATGATTCTTGACTCATGATTCATGATTCGATTCATGATTCATGATTCATGATTCGATTCATGATTCATGATACAATTCATGATTCATGATTCATGATTCAATTTATGATTCATGATTCAATTCATGATTCATGATTCATGAATAATGATTCATGATTCACGATTCATGATTCATGATTCGATTCATGATTCATGATTCATGATTCATGATTCAATTCATGATTCATGATTCATGATTCAATTCATGATTCATGATTCAAGATTCATGATTCGTGATTCAATTCATGATTCATGATTCAATTCATGATTCGAATCCTGATTAAACTCATGATTCATGATTCGATTTATGATTCATGATTCATGATTCATGATTCATGATTCGATTCATGATTCATGATTCAATTCATGATTCATGATTCATGATTCAATTCATGATTCATGATTCATGATTCGATTCATGATTCATGATTTGATTTATGATTCATGATGCATGATTCAATTCATGATTCATGATTCATGATTCAATTCATAATTCATGATTCATGATTTATGATTCAATTCATGATTCATGATTCATGATTCAATTCATGATTCATGATTCATGATTCATGATTCAATTCATGATTCATGATTCATGATTCATGATTCAATTCATGATTCATGATTCATGATTCAATTCATGATTCCTGATTCATGATTCATGATTCAATTCATGATTCATGATTCATGATTCATGATTCAATTCATGATTCATGATTCAATTCATGATTCATGATTCAAGCTTCATGATTCATGATTCAATTCATGATTCATGATTCAATTCATGATTCGAATCGTTATTCAACTCATATTTCATGATTCGATTTATGATTCATGATTCATGATTCATGATTCATGATTCAATTCATGATTCATGATTCATGATTCGATTCATGATTCATGATTTATGATTCAATTCATGATTCATGATTCATGATTCGATTCATGATTCATGATTCAATTCATGAGTCAATTTATGATTGAAGATTCATGATTCGATTCATGATTCATGATACAATTCATGATTCATGATTCATGATTCATGATTCATGATTCATGATTCATGATTCGATTTATGATTCAATTCATGATTCATGATTCGATTCATGATTCATGATTCAATTCATGATTCATGATTCATGATTCATGATTCGATTCATGATTCGATTCATGATTCATGATTCAATTCATGATTCAAGATTCATGATTCGATTCATGATTCATGATACAATTCATGATTCATGATTCATGATTCATGATTCATGATTCGATTTATGATTCAATTCATGATTCATGATACAATTCATGATTCATGATTCATGATTCATGATTCATGATTCGATTTATGATTCAATTCATGATTCATGATTCGATTCATGATTCATGATTCAATTCATGATTCATGATTCATGATTCATGATTCATGATTCGATTCATGATTCGATTCATGATTCATGATTCAATTCATGATTCATGATTCATGATTCATGATTCATGATTCATGATTCATAATTCATGATTCATGATTCATGATTTGATTCATGATTCAATTCATGATTCAAGATTCATGATTCGATTCATGATTCATGATACAATTCATGATTCATGATTCATGATTCATGATTCATGATTCGATTTATGATTCAATTCATGATTCATGATTCAATTCATGATTCATGATTCATGATTCATGATTCAATTCATGATTCATGATTCATGATTCAATTCATAATTCATGATTCATGATTCATGATTCATGATTCATGATTCATGATTCGATTCATGATTCGATTCATGATTCGATTTATGATTCATGATTCATGATTCATGATTCATGATTCATGATTTATGATTCAATTCATGATTCATGATTCATGATTCAATTCATGATTCATGATTCACGATTCATGATTCATGATTCATGATTCGATTCATGATTCATGATTCATGATTCATGATTCAATTCATGATTCATTATTCATGATTCGATTCATGATTTATGATTCGATTTAAGATTCATAATTCATGAATTATGATTCATGATTCATGATTTATGATTTAATTCATGATTCATGATTCATGATTCAATTCATGATTCATGATTCATGATTCATGATTCATGATTCATGATTCGATTCATGATTCATGATTCGATTCATGATTCTTGATTCATGATTCATGATTCAATTCATGATTCATGATTCATGATTCAATTCATGATTCATGATTCATGATTCATGATTCATGATTCAATTCATGATTCATGATTCGATTCATGATTCACGATTCATGATTCATGATTCAATTCATGATTCATGATTCAAGATTCATGATTCATGATTCAATTCATGATTCATGATTCAATTCATGATTCGAATCCTGATTAAACTCATGATTCATGATTCGATTTATGATTCATGATTCATGATTCATGATTCATGATTCATGATTCGATTCATGATTCATGATTCATGATTCAATTCATGATTCATGATTCATGATTCACTTCATGATTCATGATTCATGATTCATGATTCGATTCATGATTCATGATTTGATTTATGATTCATGATTCATGATTCATGATTCATGATTCATGATTCAATTCATGATTCATGATTCATGATTCAATTCATAATTCATGATTCATGATTCATGATTCAATTCATGATTCATGATTCATGATTCAATTTATGATTCATGATTCATGATTCATGATTCATGATTCATGATTCAATTCATGATTCATGATTCATGATTCATGATTCAATTCATGATTTATGATTCGATTCATGATTCATGATTCATGATTCATGATTCAATTCATGATTCATGATTCAATTCATGATTCAAGATTCATGATTCGATTCATGATACAATTCATGATTCATGATTCATGATTCATGATTCAATTCATGATTCATGATTCATGATTCATGATTCATGATTCACGATTCATGATTCATGATTCGATTCATGATTCATGATTCATGATTCATGATTCAATTCATGATTCATGATTCATGATTCAATTCATGATTCATGATTCACGATTCATGATTCATGATTCGATTCATGATTCATGATTCATGATTCATGATTCAATTCATGATTCATGATTCAATTCATGATTCATGATTCAAGCTTCATGATTCATGATTCAATTCATGATTCATGATTCAATTCATGATTCGAATCGTGATTCAACTCATATTTCATGATTCGATTTATGATTCATGATTCATGATTCATGATTCATGATTCGATTCATGATTCATGATTCATGATTCAATTCATGATTCATGATTCATGATTCATGATTCATGATTCAATTCATGATTCATGATTCGATTCATGATTCATGATTCATGATTCATGATTCATGATTCATGATTCAATTCATGATTCATGATTCAATTCATGATTCATGATTCAAGATTCATGATTCATGATTCAATTCATGATTCATGATTCAATTCATGATTCGAATCCTGATTAAACTCATGATTCATGATTCGATTTATGATTCATGATTCATGATTCATGATTCATGATTCGATTCATGATTCGATTCATGATTCATGATTCATGATTCATGAATCAATTCATGATTCATGATTCATGATTCATGATTCAATTCATGATTCATGATTTGATTTATGATTCATGATGCATGATTCTTGATTCAAGATTCATGATTCATGATTTAATTCATGATTCATGATTCATGATTCAATTCATAATTCATGATTCATGATTCATGATTCAATTCATGATTCATGATTCATGATTCGATTTATGATTCATGATTCATGATTCATGATTCATGATTCATGATTCATGATTCAATTCATGATTCATGATTCATGATTCATGATTCAATTCATGATTTATGATTCGATTCATGATTCATGATTCATTATTCAATTCATGATTCATGATTCAATTCATGATTCAAGATTCATGATTCGATTCATGATTCATGATACAATTCATGATTCATGATTCGATTTATGATTTATGATTCAATTCATGATTCATGATTCATGAATAATGATTCATGAATAATGATTCATGATTCACGATTCATGATTCATGATTCGATTCATGATTCATGATTCATGATTCATGATTCAATTCATGATTCATGATTCATGATTCAATTCATGATTCATGATTCACGATTCATGATTCATGATTCGATTCATGATTCATGATTTATGATTCATGATTCAATTCATGATTCATGATTCAATTCATGATTCATGATTCAAGCTTCATGATTCATGATTCAATTCATTATTCATGATTCAATTCATGATTCGAATCGTGATTCAACTCATATTTCATGATTCGATTTATGATTCATGATTCATGATTCATGATTCATGATTCAATTCATGATTCATGATTCATGATTCGATTCATGATTCATGATTTATGATTCAATTCATGATTCATGATTCATGATTCGATTCATGATTCATGATTCGATTCATGATTCAATTTATGATTGAAGATTCATGATTCGATTCATGATTCATGATACAATTCATGATTCATGATTCATGATTCATGATTCGATTTATGATTCAATTCATGATTCATGATTCGATTCATGATTCATGATTCAATTCATGATTCATGATTCATGATTCGATTCATGATTCATGATTCATGATTCATGATTCATGATTCATGATTCAATTCATGATTCATGATTCATGATTCATGATTCAATTCATGATTTATGATTCGATTCATGATTCTTGACTCATGATTCATGATTTGATTCATGATTCATGATTCATTATTCAATTCATGATTCATGATTCAATTCATGATTCAAGATTCATGATTCGATTCATGATTCATGATACAATTCATGATTCATGATTCATGATTCATGATTCATGATTCAATTCATGATTCATGATTCATGATTCATGATTCATGATTCATGATTCATGATTCAATTCATGATTCATGATTCAATTCATGATTCACGATTCATGATTCATGATTCATGATTCATGATTCATGATTCATGATTCAATTCATGATTCATGATTCAATTCATGATTAATGATTCAAGATTCATGATTCATGATTCAATTCATGATTCATGATTCAATCCATGATTCGAATCGTGATTCAACTCATATTTCATGATTCGATTTATGATTCATGATTCATGATTCATGATTCAATTCATGATTCATGATTCGATTCATGATTCATGATTTATGATTCAATTCATGATTCATGATTCATGATTCGATTCATGATTCATGATTCGATTCATGATTTATGATTCAATTTATGATTGAAGATTCATGATTCGATTCATGATTCATGATACAATTCATGATTCATGATTCGATTCATGATTCAATTCATGATTCATGATTCGATTCATGATTCATGATTCAATTCATGATTCATGATTCATGATTCATGATTCATTTCATGATTCATGATTCGATTCATGATTCATGATTCATGATTCAATTCATGATTCACGATTCATGATTCAATTCATGATTCATGATTCATGATTCATGATTCGATTCATGATTTATGATTCATGATTCGATTTATGATTCATGATTCATGATTCATGATTCATGATTCAATTCATGATTCATAATTCATGATTCAATTCATGATTCATGATTCATGATTCATGATTCAATTCATGATTCATGATTCATGATTCAATTCATAATTCATGATTCATGATTCATGATTCAATTCATGATTCATAATTCATGATTCAATTCATGATTCATGATTCATGATTCATGATTCAATTCATGATTCATGATTCATGATTCAATTCATAATTCATGATTCATGATTCATGATTCATGATTCGATTTATGATTCATGATTCATGATTCATGATTCAATTCATGATTCATGATTCATGATTCGATTTAAGATTCATAATTCATGATTCATGATTCATGATTCGATTTAAGATTCATAATTTATGATTCATGATTCATGATTCAATTCATGATTCATGATTCATGATTCAATTCATGATTCATGATTCATGATTCATGATTCATGATTCATGATTCAATTCATGATTCATGATTCATGATTCGATTCATGATTCATGATTCGATTCATGATTCATGATTCATGATTCGATTCATGATTCATGATTCATGATTCAAGATTCATGATTCATGATTCAATTCATGATTCATGATTCATGATTCAATTCATGATTCATGATTCATGATTCATGATTCATGATTCATGATTCATGATTCATGATTCATGATTCAATTCATGATTCATGATTCATGATTCGATTCATGATTCATGATTCGATTCATGATTCATGATTCATTATTCAATTCATGATTCATGATTCATGATTCAAGATTCATGATTCATGATTCAATTCATGATTCATGATTCAATTCATGATTCGAATCGTGATTCAACTCATATTTCATGATTCATGATTCATGATTCATGATTCATGATTCAATTCATGATTCATGATTCATGATTCATGATTCAATTCATGATTTATGATTCGATTCATGATTCTTGACTCATGATTCATGATTTGATTCATGATTCATGATTCATTATTCAATTCATGATTCATGATTCAATTCATGATTCAAGATTCATGATTCGATTCATGATTCATGATACAATTCATGATTCATGATTCATGATTCATGATTCATGATTCAATTCATGATTCATGATTCATGATTCATGATTCATGATTCATGATTCATGATTCATGATTCAATTCATGATTCATGATTCAATTCATGATTCACGATTCATGATTCATGATTCATGATTCAATTCATGATTCATGATTCATGATTCATGATTCATGATTCATGATTCATGATTCATGATTCATGATTCAATTCATGATTCATGATTCATGATTCGATTCATGATTCATGATTCGATTCATGATTCATGATTCATTATTCAATTCATGATTCATGATTCATGATTCAAGATTCATGATTCATGATTCAATTCATGATTCATGATTCAATTCATGATTCAAGATTCATGATTCAATTCATGATTCAAGATTCATGATTCGATTCATGATTCATGATACAATTCATGATTCATGATTCATGATTCAAGATTCATGATTCAATTCATGATTCATGATTCGATTCATGGTTCATGATTCAATTCTTGATTCATGATTCATAATTTAATTCATGATTCAATTCAAGATTCATGACTCATGAGTCAATTCATGATTCATGATTCATGATTCATGATTCAATTCATGATTCATGATTCATGATTCAATTCATGATTCATGATTCATGATTCTTGATTCAATTCATGATTTATGATTCATGATTCAATTCATGATTCATGATTCATGATTCATGATTCATGATTCGATTCATGATTTATGATTTATGATTCAATTCATGATTCATGATTCATGATTCGATTCATGATTCATGATTCGATTTATGATTCTTGATTCATGATTCATGATTCGATTCATGATTCATGATTTATGATTCAATTCATGATTCATGATTCATGATTCATGATTCATGATTCAATACATGATTCATGATTCATGATTCAATTCATAATTCATGATTCATGATTCATGATTCAATTCATGATTCATCATTCGATTCATGATTTTTTACTCATGATTCATGATTCGATTCATGTTTCATGATTCATTATTCAATTCATGATTCATGATTCATGATTCATGATTCAATTCATGATTCATGATTCATGATTCAATTCATGATTCATGATTCATGATTCATGATTCATGATTCAATTCATGATTCATGATTCATGATTCATGATTCAATTCTTGATTCATGATTAGATTCATGATTAAATTCATGATTCATGATTCGATTCATGGTTCATGATTCAATTCATGATTCATGATTCATGATTCAATTTATGATTCATGATTCATGATTCATGATTCAATTCTTGATTCATGATTCATGATTCGATTCATGATTCAATTCATGATTCATGATTCATGATTCAATTCATGATTCATGATTCATGATTCATGATTCAATTCATGATTCATGATTCATGATTCAATTCATGATTCATGATTTAATTTATAATTCATGATTCAATTCATGATTCAATTCATGTATCATGATTCATGATTCAATTCATGATTCACTTCATGATTCATGATTCATGGTTCAATTTATGATTCATGATTCATGATTCAATTCATAATTCAATTTATGATTCAGGATTTAATTCATGATTCATGATTCATGATTCATGATTCAATTAATGATTCATGATTCATGATTCAATTCATGATTTATGATTCATGATTCATGATTCATGATTCATGATTCAATTCATGATTCGTGATTCATGATTCAATTCATGATTCATGATTCAATTCTTGATTCATGATTCAATTCATGATTCATGATTCATGATTCAATTTATGATTCATGATTCATGAATTAATTCATGATTCATGATTCGATTCATGATTCATGATTCATGATTCATGATTCAATTCTTGATTCATGATTCAATTCATGATTCATGATTCATGATTCAATTTATGATTCATGATTCATGAATTAATTCATGATTCATGATTCAATTCATGATTCATGATTCATGATTCATGATTCATGATTCGATTCATGATTCATGATTCATGATTCATGATTCGATTCATGATTCATGATTCGATTTATGATTCATGATTCGATTCATGATTCTTGATTCATGATTCATGATTCGATTCATGATTCATGATTCATAATTCAATTCATGATTCATGATTCATGACTCATGATTCGATTCATGATTCATGATTCATGATTCAATTCATGATTCATGATTCATGATTCATGATTCAATTCATGATTCATGATTTATGATTCGATTCATGATTCATGATTCGATTCATGATTCTTGATTCATGATTCATGATTCATGATTCAATTCATGATTCAATTCATGATTTATGATTTGATTCATGATTCATGATTCATGATTCAATTCATGATTCATGATTCAGGATTCATGATTCATGATTCAATTCATGATTCATGATTCATGATTCATGATTCAATTCATGATTCATGATTCAATTCATAATTCATAATTCAAGATTCATGATTCATGATTCAATTCATGATTCATGATTCATGATTCAATTCATGATTCATGATTCATGATTCATGATTCATGATTCAATTCATGATTCATGATTCATGATTCAATTCATGATTCATGATTCATGATTCATGATTTAATTCATGATTCATGATTCATGATTCAATTCATGATTCATGATTTAATTTATAATTCATGATTCAATTCATGATTCAATTCATGAATCATGATTCATGATTCAATTCATGATTCACTTCATGATTCATGATTCATGGTTCAATTTATGATTCATGATTCATGATTCAATTCATAATTCAATTTATGATTCAGGATTTAATTCATGATTCATGATTCATGATTCATGATTCAATTAATGATTCATGATTCATGATTCAATTCATGATTTATGATTCATGATTCATGATTCATGATTCAATTCATGATTCGTGATTCATGATTCAATTCATAATTCATGATTCAATTCTTGATTCATGATTCAATTCATGATTCATGATTCATGATTCAATTTATGATTCATGATTCATGATTCATGAATTAATTCATGATTCATGATTCAATTCATGATTCATGATTCATGATTCATGATTCAATTCTTGATTCATGATTCAATTCATGATTCATGATTCATGATTCAATTTATGATTCATGATTCATGAATTAATTCATGATTCATGATTCAATTCATGATTCATGATTCATGATTCGATTGATGATTCATGATTCATAATTCATGATTCAATTCATGATTCATGATTCATGATTCGATTCATGATTCATGATTCGATTTATGATTCATGATTCGATTCATGATTCTTGATTCATGATTCATGATTCGATTCATGATTCATAATTCAATTCATGATTCATGATTCATGACTCATGATTCGATTCATGATTCATGATTCAATTCATGATTCATGATTCATGATTCATGATTCAATTCATGATTCATGATTTATGATTCGATTCATGATTCATGATTCGATTCATGATTCTTGATTCATGATTCATGATTCATGATTCAATTCATGATTCAATTCATGATTTATGATTTGATTCATGATTCATGATTCATGATTCATGAATCAATTCATGATTCATGATTCATGATTCATGATTCATGATTCAATTCATGATTCATGATTCATGATTCATGATTCAATTCATGATTCATGATTCAATTCATGATTCATGATTCAATTCATAATTCATAATTCAAGATTCATGATTCATGATTCAATTCATGATTCATGATTCATGATTCAATTCATGATTCATGATTCATGATTCATGATTCATGATTCAATTCATGATTCATGATTCATGATTCAATTCATGATTCATGATTCATGATTCGATTCATGATTCTTGACTCATGATTCATGATTCGATTCATGATTCATGATTCATTATTCAATTCATGATTCATGATTCATGATTCAATTCATGATTCAAGATTCATGATTCGATTCATGATTCATGATACAATTCATGATTCATGATTCAGGATTCATGATTCAATTCATGATTCATGATTCGATTCATGGTTCATGATTCAATTCTTGATTCATGATTCATAATTTAATTCATGATTCAATTCAAGATTCATGACTTATGATTCAATTCATGATTCATGATTCATGATTCAATTCATGATTCATGTTTCAATTTATGATTCATGATTCAATTCATGATTCATGATTCGATTAATGATTCAATTCATGATTCATGATTCATGATTCAATTCATGATTCATGATTCGATTCATGATTCGATTCATGATTCATGATTCATGATTCAATTCATGATTCATGATTCATGATTCAATTCATGATTCATGATTCATGATTCATGATTCATGATTCAATTCATGATTCATGATTCATGATTCAATTCATGATTCATGATTCATGATTCATGATTCATGATTCGATTCATGATTCTTCACTCATGATTCATGATTCGATTCATGATTCATGATTCATTATTCAATTCATGATTCATGATTCAATTCATGATTCAAGATTCATGATTCAATTCATGATTCAAGATTCATGATTCGATTCATGATTCATGATACAATTCATGATTCATGATTCATGATTCAAGATTCATGATTCAATTCATGATTCATGATTCGATTCATGGTTCATGATTCAATTCTTGATTCATGATTCATAATTTAATTCATGATTCAATTCAAGATTCATGACTCATGAGTCAATTCATGATTCATGATTCATGATTCATGATTCAATTCATGATTCATGATTCATGATTCAATTCATGATTCATGATTCATGATTCATGATTCAATTCATGATTTATGATTCATGATTCAATTCATGATTCATGATTCATGATTCATGATTCATGATTCGATTCATGATTTATGATTTATGATTCAATTCATGATTCATGATTCATGATTCGATTCATGATTCATGATTCGATTTATGATTCTTGATTCATGATTCATGATTCGATTCATGATTCATGATTTATGATTCAATTCATGATTCATGATTCATGATTCATGATTCATGATTCAATTCATAATTCATGATTCATGATTCATGATTCAATTCATGATTCATCATTCGATTCATGATTTTTTACTCATGATTCATGATTCGATTCATGTTTCATGATTCATGATTCATGATTCAATTCATGATTCATGATTCATGATTCGATTCATGATTCATGATTCATGATTCATGATTCAATTCATGATTCATCATTCGATTCATGATTTTTTACTCATGATTCATGATTCGATTCATGTTTCATGATTCATGATTCATGATTCAATTCATGATTCATGATTCATGATTCGATTCATGATTCATGATTCGATTCATGGTTCATGATTCAATTTTTGATTCATGATTCATAATTTAATTCATGATTCAATTCAAGATTCATGACTCATGAGTCAATTCATGATTCATGATTCATGATTCATGATTCAATTCATGATTCATGATTCATGATTCAATTCATGATTCATGATTCATGATTCATGATTCAATTCATGATTTATGATTCATGATTCAATTCATGATTCATGATTCATGATTCATGATTCATGATTCGATTCATGATTTATGATTTATGATTCAATTCATGATTCATGATTCATGATTCGATTCATGATTCATGATTCGATTTATGATTCTTGATTCATGATTCATGATTCGATTCATGATTCATGATTTATGATTCAATTCATGATTCATGATTCATGATTCATGATTCAATACATGATTCATGATTCATGATTCAATTCATAATTCATGATTCATGATTCATGATTCAATTCATGATTCATCATTCGATTCATGATTTTTTACTCATGATTCATGATTCGATTCATGTTTCATGATTCATGATTCATGATTCAATTCATGATTCATGATTCGATTCATGATTCATGATTCATGATTCATGATTCAATTCATGATTCATCATTCGATTCATGATTTTTTACTCATGATTCATGATTCGATTCATGTTTCATGATTCATGATTCATGATTCAATTCATGATTCATGATTCATGATTCGATTCATGATTCATGATTCGATTTATGATTCATGATTCGATTCATGATTCTTGATTCATGATTCATGATTCGATTCATGATTCATGATTCATGATTCATGATTCGATTCATGATTCATGATTCATGATTCATGATTCAATTCATGATTCATGATTCATGATTCGATTCATGATTCATGATTCGATTTATGATTCATGATTCGATTTATGATTCTTGATTCATGATTCATGATTCGATTCATGATTCATGATTCATAATTCAATTCATGATTCATGATTCATGACTCATGATTCGATTCATGATTCATGATTCATGATTCAATTCATGATTCATGATTCATGATTCATGATTCAATTCATGATTCATGATTTATGATTCGATTCATGATTCATGATTCGATTCATGATTCTTGATTCATGATTCATGATTCATGATTCAATTCATGATTCAATTCATGATTTATGATTTGATTCATGATTCATGATTCATGATTCAATTCATGATTCATGATTCATGATTCATGATTCATGATTCAATTCATGATTCATGATTCATGATTCAATTCATGATTCATGATTCAATTAATAATTCAAGATTCATGATTCATGATTCAATTCATGATTCATGATTCATGATTCAATTCATGATTCATGATTCATGATTCATGATTCATGATTCAATTCATGATTCATGATTCATGATTCAATTCATGATTCATGATTCATGATTCATGATTCATGATTCATGATTCGATTCATGATTCTTGACTCATGATTCATGATTCGATTCATGATTCATGATTCATTATTCAATTCATGATTCATGATTCATGATTCAATTCATGATTCAAGATTCATGATTCGATTCATGATTCATGATACAATTTATGATTCATGATTCATGATTCAGGATTCATGATTCAATTCATGATTCATGATTCGATTCATGGTTCATGATTCAATTCTTGATTCATGATTCATAATTTAATTCATGATTCAATTCAAGATTCATGACTCATGAGTCAATTCATGATTCATGATTCAATTCTTGATTCATGATTCATAATTTAATTCATGATTCAATTCAAGATTCATGACTTATGATTCAATTCATGATTCATGATTCATGATTCAATTCATGATTCATGTTTCAATTTATGATTCATGATTCAATTCATGATTCATGATTCGATTAATGATTCAATTCATGATTCATGATTCATGATTCAATTCATGATTCATGATTCGATTCATGATTCGATTCATGATTCATGATTCATGATTCAATTCATGATTCATGATTCATGATTCAATTCATGATTCATGATTCATGATTCATGATTCAATTCATGATTCATGATTCAATTCATGATTCATGATTCATGATTCATGATTCATGATTCATGATTCAATTCATGATTCTTGACTCATGATTCATGATTCGATTCATGATTCATGATTCATTATTCAATTCATGATTCATGATTCAATTCATGATTCAAGATTCATGATTCAATTCATGATTCAAGATTCATGATTCGATTCATGATTCATGATACAATTCATGATTCATGATTCATGATTCAAGATTCATGATTCAATTCATGATTCATGATTCGATTCATGGTTCATGATTCATGATACAATTCATGATTCATAATTTAATTCATGATTCAATTCAAGATTCATGACTCATGAGTCAATTCATGATTCATGATTCATGATTCATGATTCAATTCATGATTCATGATTCATGATTCAATTCATGATTCATGATTCAAGATTCATGATTCAATTCATGATTTATGATTCATGATTCAATTCATGATTCATGATTCATGATTCATGATTCATGATTCGATTCATGATTTATGATTTATGATTCAATTCATGATTCATGATTCATGATTCGATTCATGATTCATGATTCGATTTATGATTCTTGATTCATGATTCATGATTCAATACATGATTCATGATTCATGATTCAATTCATAATTCATGATTCATGATTCATGATTCAATTCATGATTCATCATTCGATTCATGATTTTTTACTCATGATTCATGATTCGATTCATGTTTCATGATTCATTATTCAATTCATGATTCATGATTCATGATTCATGATTCAATTCATGATTCATGATTCATGATTCAATTCATGATTCATGATTCATGATTCATGATTCATGATTCAATTCATGATTCATGATTCATGATTCAATTCATGATTCATGATTCATGATTCATGATTCATGATTCGATTCATGATTCTTGACTCATGATTCATGATTCGATTCATGATTCATGATTCATTATTCAATTCATGATTCATGATTCATGATTCAATTCATGATTCAAGATTCATGATTCGATTCATGATTCATGATACAATTCATGATTCATGATTCATGATTCGATTCATGATTCAATTCATGATTCATGATTTGATTCATGGTTCATGATTCAATTCTTGATTCATGATTCAAGATTCATGATTCGATTCATGATTCATGATACAATTCATGATTCATGATTCATGATTCGATTCATGATTCAATTCATGATTCATGATTTGATTCATGGTTCATGATTCAATTCTTGATTCATGATTCATAATTTAATTCATGATTCAATTCAAGATTCATGACTCATGATTCAATTCATGATTCATGATTCATGATTCAATTCTTGATTCATGATTCATAATTTAATTCATGATTCAATTCATGATTCATGATTCATGATTCAATTCATGATTCATGATTCATGATTCAATTCATGATTCATGATTCATGATTCAATTCATGATTCATGATTCATGATTCATGATTCAATTCATGATTTATGATTCATGATTCAATTCATGATTCATGATTCATTATTCATGATTCATGATTCGATTCATGATTTATGATTTATGATTCAATTTATGATTCATGATTCATGATTCGATTCATGATTCATGATTCGATTTATTATTCTTGATTCATGATTCATGATTCGATTCATGATTCATGATTCGATTCATGATTCATGATTTATGATTCAATTCATGATTCATGATTCATGATTCATGATTCATGATTCAATACATGATTCATGATTCATGATTCAATTCATAATTCATAATTCATGATTCATGATTCAATTCATGATTCATCATTCGATTCATGATTTTTTACTCATGATTCATGATTCGATTCATGTTTCATGATTCATTATTCAATTCATGATTCATGATTCATGATTCATGATTCATGATTCAATTCATGATTCAAGATTCATGATTCGATTCATGATTCATGATTCAATTCATGATTCTTGATTCACGATTCATGATTCGATTCATGATTCATGATTCATGATTCAATTCATGATTCATGATTCATGATTCATGATTCAATTCATGATTCATGATTCGATTCATGATTCAATTCATGATTCAAGATTCATGATTCGATTCATGATTCATGATACAATTCATGATTCATGATTCATGATTCGATTCATGATTCAATTCATTATTCATGATTCGATTCATGATTCATGATTCAATTCATGATTCATGATTCGATTCATGATTCAATTCATGATTCATGATTCATGATTCAATTCATGATTCATGATTCATGATTCATGATTCAATTCATGATTCATGATTCATGATTCAATTCATGATTCATGATTCATGATTCATGATTCAATTCATGATTTATGATTCATGATTTATGATTCATGATTCAATTCATGATTCATGATTCATGATTCAATTCATGATTTATGATTCATGATTTATGATTCATGATTCAATTCATGATTCATGATTCATGATTCATGATTCATGATTCGATTCATGATTTATGATTTATGATTCAATTCATGATTCATGATTCATGATTCGATTTATGATTCTTGATTCATGATTCGATTCATGATTCATGATTTATGATTCAATTCATGATTCATGATTCATGATTCATGATTCATGATTCAATACATGATTCATGATTCATGATTCAATTCATAATTCATGATTCATGATCCATGATTCATGATTCAATTCATGATTCATCATTCGATTCATGATTTTTTACTCATGATTCATGATTCGATTCATGTGTCATGATTCATTATTCAATTCATGATTCATGATTCATGATTCAATTCATGATTCAAGATTCATGATTCGATTCATGATTCATGATTCAATTCATGATTCTTGATTCATGATTCATGATTCGATTCATGATTAATGATTCATGATTCAATTCATGATTCATGATTCATGATTCATGATTCATGATTCATGATTCAATTCATGATTCATGATTCATGAATGATGATTCAAATTATGATTCATGATTCATGATTCATGATTCAATTCATGATTCATGATTCGATTCATGATTCAATTCATGATTCAAGATACATGATTCGATTCATGATTCATGATAAAATTCATGATTCATGATTCATGATTCGATTCATGATTCAATTCATTATTCATGATTCGATTCATGATTCATGATTTAATTCATGATTCATGATTCATGATTCACGATTCATGATTCAATTCATGATTCATCATTCGATTCATGATTTTTTACTCATGATTCATGATTCGATTCATGTTTCATGATTCATTATTCAATTCATGATTCATGATTCATGATTCAATTCATGATTCAAGATTCATGATTCGATTCATGATTCATGATTCAATTCATGATTCTTGATTCATGATTCATGATTCGATTCATGATTAATGATTCATGATTCAATTCATGATTCAAGATACATGATTCGATTCATGATTCATGATAAAATTCATGATTCATGATTCATGATTCAATTCATGATTCAATTCATTATTCATGATTTGATTCATGATTCATGATTCAATTCATGATTCAATTCATGATTCATGATTCATGATTCGATTCATGATTCAATTTATGATTCATGATTCGATTTATGATTCATGATTCATGATTCATGATTCAATTCATGATTCATGATTCAATTCATGATTCATGATTCATGATTCAATTCATGATTCATGATTCATGATTCAAGATTCATGATTCAATTCATGATTCATGATTCATGATTCAATTCATATTTCATGATTCATGATTCATGATTCAATTCATGATTCATGATTCATGATTCATGATTCGATTTATGATTCATGATTCATGATTCATGATTCATGATTTATGATTCAATTCATGATTCATGATTCATGATTCGATTCATGATTTATGATTCGATCCATGATTCATGATTCATGATTCGATTTAAGATTCATAATTCATGATTCATGATTCATGATTCATGATTCATGATTCGATTCATGATTCTTGACTCAAGATTCATGATTCGATTCATGATTCATGATACAATTCATGATTCATGATTCATGATTCGATTCATGATTCAATTCATGATTCATGATTCGAATCATGGTTCATGATTCAATTCTTGATTCATGATTCATAATTTAATTCATGATTCAATTCAAGATTCATGACTCATGATTCAATTCATGATTCATGTTTCAATTTATGATTCATGATTCATGATTCAATTCATGATTCATGATTCCATTCATGATTCAATTCATGATTCATGATTCATGATTCAATTCATGATTCATGATTCATGATTCATGATTCATGATTCAATTCATGATTAATGATTCATGATTCATGATTCAATTCATGATTTATGATTCATGATTCAATTCATGATTCATGATTCATGATTCATTATTCAATTCATGATTTATGAATCATGATTCAATTCATGATTCATGATTCATGATTCATGATTCATGATTCGATTCATGATTTATGATTTATGATTCAATTCATGATTCATGATTCATGATTTGATTCATGATTCATGATTCGATTTATGATTCTTGATTCATGATTCATGATTCGATTCATGATTCATGATTTATGATTCAATTCATGATTCATGATTCATGATTCATGATTCATGATTCAATACATGATTCATGATTCATGATTCAATTCATGATTCATGATTCATGATTCATGATTCAATTCATGATTCATGATTCATGATTCGATTTATGATTCATGATTCATGATTCATGATTCATGATTCATGATTCAATTCATGATTCATGATTCATGATTCATGATTCAATTAATGATTCATGATTCATGATTCATGATTCAATTAATGATTCATGATTCGATTCATGATTCTTGATTCATTATTCAATTCATGATTCATGATTCAATTCATGATTCAAGATTCATGATTCGATTCATGATTCATGATACAATTCATGATTCATGATTCATGATTCGATTTATGATTCATGATTCAATTCATGATTCATGATTCATGATTCAATTCATGATTCATGATTCATGATTCGATTCATGATTCATGATTCATGATTCAATTCATGATTCATTATTCATGATTCATGATTCGATTTATGATTCATGATTCATGATTCAATTCATGATTCATGATTCATGATTCAATTCATGATTCATGATTCATGATTCATGATTCATGATTCATTATTCAATTCATGATTCATAATTCATAATTCAATTCATAATTCATGATTCGATTCATGATTCATGATTCATGATTCATGATTCAATTCATGATTCATGATTTATGATTCAATTCATGATTCATGATTTATGATTCATGATTCATGATTCATGATTCATGATTCAATTCATGATTCATGATTCATGATTCATGATTCATGATTTAATACATGATTCATGATTCATGATTCAATTCATGATTCATGATTCATGATTCATGATTCATGATTCATGATTCGATTCATGATTCATGATTTAATTTATGATTCATGATGCATGATTCATGATTCATGATTCATGATTCAATTCATGATTAATGATTCATGATTCAATTCATAATTCATGATTCATGATTCATGATTCAATTCATGATTCATGATTCATGATTCGATTTATTATTCATGATTCATGATTCATGATTCATGATTCATGATTCAAGATTCATGATTCAATTCATGATTCATGATTCATGATTCAAGATTCATGATTCAATTCATGATTCATGATTCATGATTCAATTCATATTTCATGATTCATGATTCAATTCATGATTCATGATTCATGATTTATGATTCGATTCATGATTCATGACTCATGATTCGATTTATGATTCATGATTCATGATTTATGATTCAATTCATGATTCATGATTCATGATTCGATTCATGATTCATGATTTATAATTCATGATTCAATTCATGATTCATGATTCATGATTCGATTCATGATTTATGATTCGATTCATGATTCATGATTCATGATTCGATTTAAGATTCATAATTCATGATTCATGATACATGATTCATGATTCATGATTCGATTCATGATTCTTGACTCATGATTCATGATTCGATTCATGATTCATGATTCATTATTCAATTCATGATTCATGATTCATGATTCAATTCATGATTCAAGATTCATGATTCGATTCATGATTCATGATACAATTCATGATTCATGATTCATGATTCGATTCATGATTCAATTCATGATTCATGATTCGATTCATGGTTCATGATTCAATTCTTGATTCATGATTCATAATTTAATTCATGACTCAATTCAAGATTCATGACTCATGATTCAATTCATGATTCATGATTCATGATTCAATTCTTGATTCATGATTCATAATTTAATTCATGATTCAATTCAAGATTCATGACTCATGATTCAATTCATGATTCATGATTCATGATTCAATTCATGATTCATGTTTCAATTTATGATTCATGATTCATGATTCGATTCATGATTCAATTCATGATTCATGATTCATGATTCAATTCATGATTCATAATTCATGATTCATGATTCAATTCATGATTAATGATTCATGATTCATGATTCAATTCATGAATCAATTCATGATTCAATTCATGATTCATGATTCATGATTCATGATTCAATTCATGATTTATGATTCATGATTCAATTCATGATTCATGATTCGATTCATGATTCATGATTCGATTTATGATTCTTGATTCATGATTCATGATTCGATTCATGATTCATGATTTATGATTCAATTCATGATTCATGATTCATGATTCATGATTCATGATTCGATTTATGATTCATGATTCATGATTCATGATTCATGATTCATGATTCAATTCATGATTCATGATTCATGATTCGATTTATGATTCATGATTCATGATTCATGATTCATGATTCATGATTCATGATTCAATTCATGATTCATGATTCATGATTCATGATTCAATTCATGATTCATGATTCGATTCATGATTCTTGACTCATGATTCATGATTCGATTCATGATTCATGATTCATTATTCAATTCATGATTCATGATTCAATTCATGATTCAAGATTCATGATTCGATTCATGATTCATGATACAATTCATGATTCATGATTCATGATTCGATTTATGATTCATGATTCAATTCATGATTCATGATTCATGATTCAATTCATGATTCATGATTCATGATTCGATTCATGATTCATGATTCATGATTCAATTCATGATTCATTATTCATGATTCATGATTCGATTTATGATTCATGATTCATGATTGAATTCATGATTCATGATTCATGATTCATGATTCAATTCATGATTCATGATTCATGATTCATGATTCATTATTCAATTCATGATTCATAATTCATAATTCAATTCATAATTCATGATTCATGATTCATGATTCGATTCATGATTCATGATTCATGATTCATGATTCATGATTCATGATTCAATTCATGATTCATGATTTATGATTCAATTCATGATTCATAATTTATGATTCATGATTCATGATTCATGATTCATGATTCAATTCATGATTCATGATTCATGATTCATGATTCAATACATGATTCATGATTCATGATTCAATTCATGATTCATGATTCATGATTCGATTCATGATTCATGATTTGATTTATGATTCATGATGCATGATTCATGATTCATGATTCATGATTCAATTCATGATTAATGATTCATGATTCAATTCATAAATCATGATTCATGATTCATGATTCAATTCATGATTCATGATTCATGATTCGATTTATGATTCATGATTCATGATTCATGATTCATGATTCAATTCATGATTCATGATTCATGATTCATGATTCAATTCATGATTCATGATTCAATTCATGATTTATGATTCATGATTCAATTCATGATTCATGATTCATGATTCATGATTCATTATTCAATTCATGATTCATAATTCATAATTCAATTCATAATTCATGATTCATGATTCATGATTCGATTCATGATTCATGATTCAATTCATGATTCATGATTTATGATTCAATTCATGATTCATGATTTATGATTCATGATTCATGATTCATGATTCATGATTCATGATTCATGATTCAATTCATGATTCATGATTCATGATTCATGATTCATGATTCAATACATGATTCATGATTCATGATTCGATTCATGATTCATGATTTGATTTATGATTCATGATGCATGATTCATGATTCATGATTCATGATTCAATCATGATTAATGATTCATGATTCAATTCATAATTCATGATTCATGATTCATGATTCAATTCATGATTCATGATTCATGATTCGATTTATGATTCATGATTCATGATTCATGATTCATGATTCATGATTCATGATTCAATTCATGATTCATGATTCATGATTCATGATTCAATTCATGATTCATGATTCGATTCATGATTCATGATTCATTATTCAATTCATGATTCATTATTCATGATTCATGATTCGATTTATGATTCATGATTCATGATTCATGATTCATGATTCATGATTCAATTCATGATTCATGATTTATGATTCAATTCATGATTCATGATTCAAGATTCATGATTCAATTCATGATTCATGATTCATGATTCAATTCATATTTCATGATTCATGATTCATGATTCAATTCATGATTCATGATTCATGATTCATGATTCGATTCATGATTCATGATTCAATTCATATTTCATGATTCATGATTCATGATTCATGATTCATGATTCATGATTCATGATTTATGATTCAATTCATGATTCATGATTCATGATTCGATTCATGATTCATGATTTATAATTCATGATTCAATTCATGATTCATGATTCATGATTCGATTCATGATTTATGATTCGATTCATGATTCATGATTCATGATTCATGATTCGATTTAAGATTCATAATTCATGATTCATGATACATGATTCATGATTCATGATTCGATTCATGATTCTTGATTCATGATTCATGATTCGATTCATGATTCATGATTCATTATTCAATTCATGATTCATGATTCATGATTCAATTCATGATTCAAGATTCATGATTCGATTCATGATTCATGATACAATTCATGATTCATGATTCATGATTCAATTCATGATTAAATTCATGATTCATGATTCGATTCATGGTTCATGATTCAATTCTAGATTCATGATTCATAATTTAATTCATGACTCAATTCAAGATTCATGACTCATGATTCAATTCATGATTTATGATTCATGATTCAATTCTTGATTCATGATTCATAATTTAATTCATGATTCAATTCAAGATTCATGACTCATGATTCAATTCATGATTCATGATTCATGATTCAATTCATGATTCATGTTTCAATTTATGATTCATGATTCATGATTCAATTCATGATTCATGATTCGATTCATGATTCAATTCATGATTCATGATTCATGATTCAATTCATGATTCATGATTCATGATTCATGATTCAATTCATGATTAATGATTCATGATTCATGATTCAATTCATGATTCATGATTCATGATTCAATTCATGATTCATGATTCATGATTCAATTCATGATTTATGATTCATGATTCAATTCATGATTCATGATTCATGATTCATGATTCATGATTCGATTCATGATTTATGATTTATGATTCAATTCATGATTCATGATTCATGATTCGATTTATGATTCTTGATTCATGATTCATGATTCGATTCATGATTCATGATTTATGATTCAATTCATGATTCATGATTCATGATTCATGATTCAATACATGATTCATGATTCATGATTCAATTCATGATTCATGATTCATGATTCATGATTCAATTCATGATTCATGATTCATGATTCGATTTATGATTCATGATTCATGATTCATGATTCATGATTCATGATTCATGATTCAATTCATGATTCATGATTCATGATTCATGATTCAATTCATGATTCATGATTCGATTCATGATTCTTGACTCATGATTCATGATTCGATTCATGATTCATGATTCATTATTCAATTCATGATTCATGATTCAATTCATGATTCAAGATTCATGATTCGATTCATGATTCATGATACAATTCATGATTCATGATTCATGATTCGATTTATGATTCATGATTCAATTCATGATTCATGATTCATGATTCAATTCATGATTCATGATTCATGATTCAATTCATGATTAATGATTCATGATTCATGATTCAATTCATGATTCATGATTCATGATTCAATTCATGATTCATGATTCATGATTCAATTCATGATTTATGATTCATGATTCAATTCATGATTCATGATTCATGATTCATGATTCATGATTCGATTCATGATTTATGATTTATGATTCAATTCATGATTCATGATTCATGATTCGATTTATGATTCTTGATTCATGATTCATGATTCGATTCATGATTCATGATTTATGATTCAATTCATGATTCATGATTCATGATTCATGATTCATGATTCAATACATGATTCATGATTCATGATTCAATTCATGATTCATGATTCATGATTCATGATTCAATTCATGATTCATGATTCATGATTCGATTTATGATTCATGATTCATGATTCATGATTCATGATTCATGATTCATGATTCAATTCATGATTCATGATTCATGATTCATGATTCAATTCATGATTCATGATTCGATTCATGATTCTTGACTCATGATTCATGATTCGATTCATGATTCATGATTCATTATTCAATTCATGATTCATGATTCAATTCATGATTCAAGATTCATGATTCGATTCATGATTCATGATACAATTCATGATTCATGATTCATGATTCGATTTATGATTCATGATTCAATTCATGATTCATGATTCATGATTCAATTCATGATTCATGATTCATGATTTGATTCATGATTCATGATTCATGATTCAATTCATGATTCATTATTCATGATTCATGATTCGATTTATGATTCATGATTCATGATTCAATTCATGATTCATGATTCATGATTCAATTCATGATTCATGATTCATGATTCATGATTCATTATTCAATTCATGATTCATAATTCATAATTCAATTCATAATTCATGATTCATGATTCATGATTCGATTCATGATTCATGATTCATGATTCATGATTCATGATTCATGATTCAATTCATGATTCATGATTTATGATTCAATTCATGATTCATAATTTATGATTCATGATTCATGATTCATGATTCATGATTCATGATTCAATTCATGATTCATGATTCATGATTCATGATTCAATACATGATTCATGATTCATGATTTAATTCATGATTCATGATTCATGATTCATGATTCGATTCATGATTCATGATTTGATTTATGATTCATGATGCATGATTCATGATTCATGATTCATGATTCAATTCATGATTAATGATTCATGATTCAATTCATAAATCATGATTCATGATTCATGATTCAATTCATGATTCATGATTCATGATTCGATTTATGATTCATGATTCATGATTCATGATTCATGATTCAATTCATGATTCATGATTCATGATTCATGATTCAATTCATGATTCATGATTCGATTCATGATTCATGATTCATTATTCAATTCATGATTCATTATTCATGATTCATGATTCGATTTATTATTCATGATTCATGATTCAATTCATGATTCATGATTCATGATTCAATTCATGATTCATGATTCATGATTCATGATTCAATTCATGATTCATGATTCATGACTCATGATTCGATTCATGATTCATGATTCATGATTCAATTCATGATTCATGATACATGATTCATGATTCATGATTCAATTCATGATTCATGATTTATGATTCGATTCATGATTCATGATTCGATTCATGATTCTTGATTCATGATTCATGATTCAATTCATGATTCAATTCATGATTCATGATTCATGACTCATGATTCGATTCATGATTCATGATTCATGATTCAATTCATGATTCATGATTCATGATTCAATTCATGATTCATGATTCATGACTCATGATTCGATTCATGATTCATGATTCATGATTCAATTCATGATTCATGATTCATGATTCAATTCATGATTCATGATTCAATTCATGATTCATGATTCAATTCATGATTCATGATTCAATTCATAATTCATAATTCAAGATTCATGATTCATGATTCAATTCATGATTCATGATTCATGATTCAATTCATGATTCATGATTCATGATTCAATTCATGATTCATGATTCATGATTCATGATTCATGATTCAATTCATGATTCATGATTCATGATTCAATTCATGATTCATGATTCATGATTCAATTCATGATTCATGATTCATGATTCAATTCATGATTCATGATTCATGATTCATGATTCGATTCATGATTCTTGACTCATGATTCATGATTCGATTCATGATTCATGATTCATTATTCAATTCATGATTCGATTCATGATTCATGATACAATTCATGATTCATGATTCATGATTCGATTCATGATTCAATTCATGATTCATGATTCGATTCATGGTTCATGATTCAACTCTTGATTCATGATTCATAATTTAATTCATGATTCAATTCAAGATTCATGACTCATGATTCAATTCATGATTCATGATTCATGATTCAATTCTTGATTCATGATTCATAATTTAATTCATGATTCAATTCAAGATTCATGACTCATGATTCAATTCATGATTCATGATTCATGATTCAATTCATGATTCATGTTTCAATTTATGATTCATGATTCATGATTCAATTCATGATTCATGATTCGATTCATGATTCAATTCATGATTCATGATTCATAATTCAATTCATGATTCATGATTCATGATTCAATTCATGATTCATGATTCATGATTCATGATTCAATTCATGATTCATGATTCATGATTCAATTCATGATTCATGATTCATGATTCATGATTCAATTCATGATTTATGATTCATGATTCAATTCATGATTCATGATTCATGATTCATGATTCATGATTCGATTCATGATTTATGATTTATGATTCAATTCATGATTCATGATTCATGATTCGATTCATGATTCATGATTTGATTTATGATTCTTGATTCATGATTCATGATTCGATTCATGATTCATGATTTATGATTCAATTCATGATTCATGATTCATGATTCAATACATGATTCATGATTCATGATTCAATTCAGGATTCATGATTCATGATTCGATTCATGATTCATGATTTGATTTATGATTCATGATGCATGATTCATGATTCATGATTCATGATTCATGATTCATGATTCATGATTCAATTCATGATTCATGATTCATGATTCATGATTCAATTCATGATTCATGATTCATGATTCGATTTATGATTCATGATTCATGATTCATGATTCATGATTCATGATTCATGATTCAATTCATGATTCATGATTCATGATTCATGATTCAATTCATGATTCATGATTCATGATTCATGATTCAATTCATGATTCATGATTCGATTCATGATTCTTGACTCATGATTCATGATTCGATTCATGATTCATGATTCAATTCATGATTCATGATTCAATTCATGATTCAAGATTCATGATTCGATTCATGATTCATGATACAATTCATGATTCATGATTCATGATTCGATTTATGATTCATGATTCAATTCATGATTCATGATTCGATTCATGATTCATGATACAATTCATGATTCATGATTCATGATTCGATTTATGATTCATGATTCAATTCATGATTCATGATTCATGATTCGATTCATGATTCATAATTCATGATTCAATTCATGATTCATTATTTATGATTCATGATTCGATTTATGATTCATGATTCATGATTCAATTCATGATTCATGATTCATGATTCATGATTCAATTCATGATTCATGATTCATGATTCATGATTCATTATTCAATTCATGGTTCATAATTCATAATTCAATTCATGATTCATGATTCATGATTCATGATTCAATTCATGATTCATGATTCATGATTCATGATTCAATTCATGATTCATGATTTATGATTCAATTCATGATTCATGATTTATGATTCATGATTCATGATTCATGATTCATGATTCATGATTCAATTCATGATTCATGATTCATGATTCATGATTCAATACATGATTCATGATTCATGATTCAATTCATGATTCATGATTCATGATTCATGATTCGATTCATGATTCATGATTTGATTTATGATTCATGATGCATGATTCATGATTCATGATTCATGATTCAATTCATGATTAATGATTCATGATTCAATTCATAATTCATGATTCATGATTCGATTTATGATTCATGATTCATGATTCAATTCATGATTCATGATTCATGATTCATGATTCAATTCATGATTCATGATTCGATTCATGATTCTTGACTCATGATTCATGATTCGATTCATGATTCATGATTCATTATTCAATTCATGATTCATGATTCAATTTATGATTCATGATTCATGATTCAATTCATGATTCATGATTCATGATTCAATTCATGATTCATGATTCATGATTCATGATTCATTATTCAATTCATGATTCATAATTCATAATTCAATTCATAATTCATGATTCATGATTCGATTCATGATTCATGATTCATGATTCATGATTCATGATTCATGATTCAATTCATGATTCATGATTTATGATTCAATTCATGATTCATAATTTATGATTCATGATTCATGATTCATGATTCATGATTCAATTCATGATTCATGATTTATGATTCAATTCATGATTCATGATTTATGATTCATGATTCATGATTCATGATTCATGATTCATGATTCATGATTCAATTCATGATTCATGATTCATGATTCATGATTCATGATTCAATACATGATTCATGATTCATGATTCAATTCATGATTCATGATTCATGATTCATGATTCGATTCATGATTCATGATTTGATTTATGATTCATGATGCATGATTCATGATTCATGATTCAATTCATGATTAATGATTCATGATTCAATTCATAAATCATGATTCATGATTCATGATTCAATTCATGATTCATGATTCATGATTCGATTTATGATTCATGATTCATGATTCATGATTCAATTCATGATTCATGATTCATGATTCAATTCATGATTCATGATTCATGATTCAATTCACGATTCATGATTCATGATTCATGATTCAATTCATGATTTATGATTCATGATTCAATTCATGATTCATGATTCATGATTCATGATTCATGATTCGATTCATGATTTATGATTTATGATTCAATTCATGATTCATGATTCATGATTCGATTCATGATTCATGATTCGATTTATGATTCTTGATTCATGATTCATGATTCGATTCATGATTCATGATTTATGATTCAATTCATGATTCATGATTCATGATTCAATACATGATTCATGATTCATGATTCAATTCATGATTCATGATTCGATTCATGATTCATGATTCGATTTATGATTCATGATGCATGATTCATGATTCATGATTCATGATTCATGATTCATGATTCAATTCATGATTCATGATTCATGATTCAATTCATAATTCATGATTCATGATTCATGATTCAATTCATGATTCATGATTCATGATTCGATTTATGATTCATGATTCATGATTCATGATTCATGATTCATGATTCATGATTCAATTCATGATTCTTGACTCATGATTCATGATTCGATTCATGATTCATGATTCATGATTCAATTCATGATTCATGATTCAATTCATGATTCAAGATTCATGATTCGATTCATGATTCATGATACAATTCATGATTCATGATTCATGATTCGATTTATGATTCATGATTCAATTCATGATTCATGATTCGATTCATGATTCATGATACAATTCATGATTCATGATTCATGATTCGATTTATGATTCATGATTCAATTCATGATTCATGATTCATGATTCATGATTCGATTCATGATTCATGATTCATGATTCAATTCATGATTCATTATTTATGATTCGATTTATGATTCATGATTCAATTCATGATTCATGATTCATGATTCAATTCATGATTCATGATTCATGATTCAATTCATGATTCATGATTCGATTCATGATTCTTGACTCATGATTCATGATTCGATTCATGATTCATGATTCATGATTCAATTCATGATTCATGATTCAATTCATGATTCAAGATTCATGATTTGATTCATGATTCATGATACAATTCATGATTCATGATTCATGATTCGATTTATGATTCATGATTCAATTCATGATTCATGATTCGATTCATGATTCATGATACAATTCATGATTCATGATTCATGATTCGATTTATGATTCATGATTCAATTCATGATTCATGATTCATGATTCAATTCATGATTCATTATTTATGATTCATGATTCGATTTATGATTCATGATTCATGATTCAATTCATGATTCATGATTCATGATTCATGATTCAATTCATGATTCATGATTCATGATTCATGATTCATTATTCAATTCATGATTCATAATTCATAATTCAATTCATGATTCATGATTCATGATTCATGATTCAATTCATGATTCATGATTCATGATTCATGATTCATGATTCAATTCATGATTCATGATTTTGATTCAATTCATGATTCATGATTTATGATTCATGATTCATGATTCATGATTCATGATTCATGATTCAATTCATGATTCATGATTCATGATTCATGATTCATGATTCAATACATGATTCATGATTCATGATTCAATTCATGATTCATGATTCATGATTCATGATTCGATTCATGATTCATGATTTGATTTATGATTCATGATGCATGATTCATGATTCATGATTCATGATTCAATTCATGATTAATGATTCATGATTCAATTCATAATTCATGATTCATGATTCGATTTATGATTCATGATTCATGATTCATGATTCAATTCATGATTCATGATTCATGATTCATGATTCAATTCATGATTCATGATTCGATTCATGATTCTTGACTCATGATTCATGATTCGATTCATGATTCATGATTCATTATTCAATTCATGATTCATGATTCGATTTATGATTCATGATTCAATTCATGATTCATGATTCAATTCATGATTCATGATTCATGATTCATGATTCATTATTCAATTCATGATTCATAATTCATAATTTAATTCATAATTCATGATTCATGATTCGATTCATGATTCATGATTCATGATTCATGATTCATGATTCATGATTCAATTCATGATTCATGATTTATGATTCAATTCATGATTCATGATTTATGATTCATGATTCATGATTCATGATTCATGATTCATGATTCAATTCATGATTCATGATTCATGATTCATGATTCATGATTCATGATTCATGATTCATGATTCAATACATGATTCATGATTCATGATTCAATTCATGATTCATGATTCATGATTCATGATTCGATTCATGATTCATGATTTGATTTATGATTCATGATGCATGATTCATGATTCATGATTCATGATTCAATTCATGATTAATGATTCATGATTCAATTCATAAATCATGATTCATGATTCATGATTCAATTCATGATTCATGATTCATGATTCGATTTATGATTCATGATTCATGATTCATGATTCATGATTCATGATTCGATTCATGATTCATGATTCATTATTCAATTCATGATTCATTATTCATGATTCATGATTCGATTTATTATTCATGATTCATGCTTCATGATTCAATTCATGATTCATGATTCAATTCATGATTCATGATTCATGATTCATGATTCAATTCATGATTCATGATTCATGACTCATGATTCGATTCATGATTCATGATTCATGATTCAATTCATGATTCATGATACATGATTCATGATTCATGATTCAATTCATGATTCATGATTTATGATTCGATTCATGACTCATGATTCGATTCATGATTCATGATTCATGATTCATGATTCAATTCATGATTCAATTCATGATTCATGATTCATGACTCATGATTCGATTCATGATTCATGATTCATGATTCAATTCATGATTCATGATTCATGATTCATGATTCATGATTCAATTCATGATTCATGATTTATGATTCGATTCATGATTCATGATTCGATTCCTGATTCTTGATTCATGATTAATGATTCATTCATGATTCATGATTCATGATTCATTATTTGATTCATGATTCATGATTCATGATTCAATTCATGATTCATGATTCATGATTCAATTCATGATTCATGATTCATGATTCAATTCATGATTCATGATTCATGATTCATGATTCAATTCATGATTCATGATTCATGATTCAATTCATGATTCATGATTCATGATTCAATTCATGATTCATGATTCATGATTCATGATTCGATTCATGATTCTTGACTCATGATTTATGATTCGATTCATGATTCATGATTCATTATTCAATTCATGATTCATGATTCATGATTCAATTCATGATTCAAGATTCATGATTCGATTCATGATTCATGATACAATTCATGATTCATGATTCATGATTCGATTCATGATTCAATTCATGATTCATGATTCGATTCATGGTTCATGATTCAATTCTTAATTCATGATTCATAATTTAATTCATGATTCAATTCAAGATTCATGACTCATGATTCAATTCATGATTCATGATTCATGATTCAATTCTTGATTCATGATTCATAATTTAATTCATGATTCAATTCAAGATTCATGACTCATGATTCAATTCATGATTCATGATTCATGATTCAATTCATGATTCATGTTTCAATTTATGATTCATGATTCATGATTCAATTCATGATTCATGATTCGATTCATGATTCAATTCATGATTCATGATTCATAATTCAATTCATGATTCATGATTCATGATTCATGATTCAATTCATGATTCATGATTCATGATTCAATTCATGATTCACGATTCATGATTCAATTCATGATTCATGATTCATGATTCAATTCATGATTCATGATTCATGATTCATGATTCAATTCATGATTTATGATTCATGATTCAATTCATGATTCATGATTCATGATTCGATTCATGATTTATGATTTATGATTCAATTCATGATTCATGATTCATGATTCGATTCATGATTCATGATTCGATTTATGATTCTTGATTCATGATTCATGATTCGATTCATGATTCATGATTTATGATTCAATTCATGATTCATGATTCATGATTCAATACATGATTCATGATAAATGATTCAATTCATGATTCATGATTCATGATTTGATTCATGATTCATGATTTGATTTATGATTCATGATGCATGATTCATGATTCATGATTCATGATTCATGATTCATGATTCAATTCATGATTCATGATTCATGATTCAATTCATAATTCATGATTCATGATTCATGATTCAATTCATGATTCATGATTCATGATTCGATTTATGATTCATGATTCATGATTCATGATTCATGATTCATGATTCAATTCATGATTCATGATTCATGATTCATGATTCAATTCATGATTCATGATTTGATTCATGATTCTTGACTCATGATTCATGATTCGATTCATGATTCATGATTCATTATTCAATTCATGATTCATGATTCAATTCATGATTCAAGATTCATGATTCGATTCATGATTCATGATTCAATTCATGATTCATTATTCATGATTCATGATTCGATTTATGATTCATGATTCATGATTCAATTCATGATTCATGATTCATGATTCATGATTCAATTCATGATTCAAGATTCATGATTCATGATTCATTATTCAATTCATGATTCATAATTCATAATTCAATTCATGATTCATGATTCATGATTCATTATTCAATTCATGATTCATAATTCATAATTCAATTCATGATTCATGATTCATGATTTATGATTCAATTCATGATTCATGATTTATGATTCATGATTCATGATTCATGATTCATGATTCATGATTCAATTCATGATTCATGATTCATGATTCATGATTCATGATTCAATACATGATTCATGATTCATGATTCAATTCATGATTCATGATTCATGATTCGATTCATGATTCATGATTTGATGTATGATTCAATACATGATTCATGATTCATGATTCAATTCATGATTCATGATTCATGATTCATGATTCGATTCATGATTCATGATTTGATGTATGATTCATGATGCATGATTCATGATTCATGATTCATGATTCAATTCATGATTAATGATTCATGATTCAATTCATAATTCATGATTCATGATTCGATTTATGATTCATGATTCATGATTCATGATTCAATTCATGATTCATGATTCGATTCATGATTCTTGACTCATGATTCATGATTCGATTCATGATTCATGATTCATTATTCAATTCATGATTCATGATTCAATTCATGATTCAAGATTCATGATTCGATTCATGATTCATGATACAATTCATGATTCATGATTCATGATTCGATTTATGATTCATGATTCAATTCATGATTCATGATTCATGATTCGATTCATGATTCATGATTCATTATTCAATTCAAGATTCATTATTCATGATTCATGATTCGATTTATGATTCATGATTCATGATTCATGATTCATGATTCATGATTCAATTCATTATTCATGATTCATGATTCAATTCATAATTCATGATTCATGATTCAATTCATGATTTATGATTCGATTCATGATTCATGATTCATGATTCAATTCATGATTCATGATTCATGATTCAATTCATGATTCATGATTCATGATTCATGATTCAATTCATGATTCATGATTCATGATTCATGATTCAATTCATGATTCATGATTCAATTCATGATTCATGATTCAAGCTTCATGATTCATGATTCAATTCATGATTCATGATTCAATTCATGATTCGAATCGTTATTCAACTCATATTTCATGATTCGATTTATGATTCATGATTCATGATTCATGATTCGTGATTCAATTCATGATTCATGATTCATGATTCGATTCATGATTCATGATTTATGATTCAATTCATGATTCATGATTCATGATTCGATTCATGATTCATGATTCAATTCATGAGTCAATTTATGATTGAAGATTCATGATTCGATTCATGATTCATGATACAATTCATGATTCATGATTCATGATTCATGATTCATGATTCATGATTCGATTTATGATTCAATTCATGATTCATGATTCGATTCATGATTCATGATTCAATTCATGATTCATGATTCATGATTCATGATTCGATTCATGATTCGATTCATGATTCATGATTCAATTCATGATTCAAGATTCATGATTCGATTCATGATTCATGATACAATTCATGATTCATGATTCATGATTCATGATTCATGATTCGATTTATGATTCAATTCATGATTCATGATACAATTCATGATTCATGATTCATGATTCATGATTCATGATTCGATTTATGATTCAATTCATGATTCATGATTCGATTCATGATTCATGATTCAATTCATGATTCATGATTCATGATTCATGATTCATGATTCGATTCATGATTCGATTCATGATTCATGATTCAATTCATGATTCATGATTCATGATTCATGATTCATGATTCATGATTCATAATTCATGATTCATGATTCATGATTTGATTCATGATTCAATTCATGATTCAAGATTCATGATTCGATTCATGATTCATGATACAATTCATGATTTATGATTCATGATTCATGATTCATGATTCGATTTATGATTCAATTCATGATTCATGATTCAATTCATGATTCATGATTCATGATTCATGATTCAATTCATGATTCATGATTCATGATTCAATTCATAATTCATGATTCATGATTCATGATTCATGATTCATGATTCGATTCATGATTCATGATTCATGATTCGATTTATGATTCATGATTCATGATTCATGATTCATGATTCATGATTTATGATTCAATTCATGATTCATGATTCATGATTCAATTCATGATTCATGATTCACGATTCATGATTCATGATTCATGATTCGATTCATGATTCATGATTCATGATTCATGATTCAATTCATGATTCATTATTCATGATTCGATTCATGATTTATGATTCGATTTAAGATTCATAATTCATGAATTATGATTCATGATTCATGATTTATGATTTAATTCATGATTCATGATTCATGATTCAATTCATGATTCATGATTCATGATTCATGATTCATGATTCATGATTCATGATTCGATTCATGATTCATGATTCGATTCATGATTCTTGATTCATGATTCATGATTCAATTCATGATTCATGATTCATGATTCAATTCATGATTCATGATTCATGATTCATGATTCATGATTCAATTCATGATTCATGATTCGATTCATGATTCACGATTCATGATTCATGATTCAATTCATGATTCATGATTCAAGATTCATGATTCATGATTCAATTCATGATTCATGATTCAATTCATGATTCGAATCCTGATTAAACTCATGATTCATGATTCGATTTATGATTCATGATTCATGATTCATGATTCATGATTCATGATTCGATTCATGATTCATGATTCATGATTCAATTCATGATTCATGATTCATGATTCACTTCATGATTCATGATTCATGATTCATGATTCGATTCATGATTCATGATTTGATTTATGATTCATGATTCATGATTCATGATTCATGATTCATGATTCAATTCATGATTCATGATTCATGATTCAATTCATAATTCATGATTCATGATTCATGATTCAATTCATGATTCATGATTCATGATTCAATTTATGATTCATGATTCATGATTCATGATTCATGATTCATGATTCAATTCATGATTCATGATTCATGATTCATGATTCAATTCATGATTTATGATTCGATTCATGATTCATGATTCATGATTCAATTCATGATTCATGATTCAATTCATGATTCAAGATTCATGATTCATGATTCATGATTCAATTCATGATTCATGATTCATGATTCATGATTCATGATTCACGATTCATGATTCATGATTCGATTCATGATTCATGATTCATGATTCATGATTCAATTCATGATTCATGATTCATGATTCAATTCATGATTCATGATTCACGATTCATGATTCATGATTCGATTCATGATTCATGATTCATGATTCATGATTCAATTCATGATTCATGATTCAATTCATGATTCATGATTCAAGCTTCATGATTCATGATTCAATTCATGATTAATGATTCAATTCATGATTCGAATCGTGATTCAACTCATATTTCATGATTCGATTTATGATTCATGATTCATGATTCATGATTCGATTCATGATTCATGATTCATGATTCAATTCATGATTCATGATTCATGATTCATGATTCAATTCATGATTCATGATTCGATTCATGATTCATGATTCATGATTCATGATTCATGATTCATGATTCAATTCATGATTCATGATTCAATTCATGATTCATGATTCAAGATTCATGATTCATGATTCAATTCATGATTCATAATTCAATTCATGATTCGAATCCTGATTAAACTCATGATTCATGATTCGATTTATGATTCATGATTCATGATTCATGATTCATGATTCGATTCATGATTCGATTCATGATTCATGATTCATGATTCATGAATCAATTCATGATTCATGATTCATGATTCATGATTCAATTCATGATTCATGATTTGATTTATGATTCATGATGCATGATTCTTGATTCATGATTCATGATTCATGATTTAATTCATGATTCATGATTCATGATTCAATTCATAATTCATGATTCATGATTCATGATTCAATTCATGATTCATGATTCATGATTCGATTTATGATTCATGATTCATGATTCATGATTCATGATTCATGATTCATGATTCATGATTCAATTCATGATTCATGATTCATGATTCATGATTCAATTCATGATTTATGATTCGATTCATGATTCTTGACTCATGATTCATGATTCGATTCATGATTCATGATTCATTATTCAATTCATGATTCATGATTCAATTCATGATTCAAGATTCATGATTCGATTCATGATTCATGATACAATTCATGATTCATGATTCGATTTATGATTCATGATTCAATTCATGATTCATGATTCATGAATAATGATTCATGAATAATGATTCATGATTCACGATTCATGATTCATGATTCGATTCATGATTCATGATTCATGATTCATGATTCAATTCATGATTCATGATTCATGATTCAATTCATGATTCATGATTCACGATTCATGATTCATGATTCGATTCATGATTCATGATTTATGATTCATGATTCAATTCATGATTCATGATTCAATTCATGATTCATGATTCATGCTTCATGATTCATGATTCAATTCATGATTCATGATTCAATTCATGATTCGAATCGTGATTCAACTCATATTTCATGATTCGATTTATGATTCATGATTAATGATTCATGATTCATGATTCAATTCATGATTCATGATTCATGATTCGATTCATGATTCATGATTTATGATTCAATTCATGATTCATGATTCATGATTCGATTCATGATTCATGATTCGATTCATGATTCAATTTATGATTGAAGATTCATGATTCGATTCATGATTCATGATACAATTCATGATTCATGATTCATGATTCATGATTCGATTTATGATTCGATTCATGATTCATGATTTAATTTATAATTCATGATTCAATTCATGATTCAATTCATGTATCATGATTCATGATTCAATTCATGATTCACTTCATGATTCATGATTCATGGTTCAATTTATGATTCATGATTCATGATTCAATTCATAATTCAATTTATGATTCAGGATTTAATTCATGATTCATGATTCATGATTCATGATTCAATTAATGATTCATGATTCATGATTCAATTCATGATTTATGATTCATGATTCATGATTCATGATTCATGATTCAATTCATGATTCGTGATTCATGATTCAATTCATGATTCATGATTCAATTCTTGATTCATGATTCAATTCATGATTCATGATTCATGATTCAATTTATGATTCATGATTCATGAATTAATTCATGATTCATGATTCGATTCATGATTCATGATTCATGATTCATGATTCAATTCTTGATTCATGATTCAATTCATGATTCATGATTCATGATTCAATTTATGATTCATGATTCATGAATTAATTCATGATTCATGATTCAATTCATGATTCATGATTCATGATTCATGATTCATGATTCGATTCATGATTCATGATTCATGATTCATGATTCGATTCATGATTCATGATTCGATTTATGATTCATGATTCGATTCATGATTCTTGATTCATGATTCATGATTCGATTCATGATTCATGATTCATAATTCAATTCATGATTCATGATTCATGACTCATGATTCGATTCATGATTCATGATTCATGATTCAATTCATGATTCATGATTCATGATTCATGATTCAATTCATGATTCATGATTTATGATTCGATTCATGATTCATGATTCGATTCATGATTCTTGATTCATGATTCATGATTCATGATTCAATTCATGATTCAATTCATGATTTATGATTTGATTCATGATTCATGATTCATGATTCAATTCATGATTCATGATTCAGGATTCATGATTCATGATTCAATTCATGATTCATGATTCATGATTCATGATTCAATTCATGATTCATGATTCAATTCATAATTCATAATTCAAGATTCATGATTCATGATTCAATTCATGATTCATGATTCATGATTCAATTCATGATTCATGATTCATGATTCATGATTCATGATTCAATTCATGATTCATGATTCATGATTCAATTCATGATTCATGATTCATGATTCATGATTTAATTCATGATTCATGATTCATGATTCAATTCATGATTCATGATTTAATTTATAATTCATGATTCAATTCATGATTCAATTCATGAATCATGATTCATGATTCAATTCATGATTCACTTCATGATTCATGATTCATGGTTCAATTTATGATTCATGATTCATGATTCAATTCATAATTCAATTTATGATTCAGGATTTATTTCATGATTCATGATTCATGATTCATGATTCAATTAATGATTCATGATTCATGATTCAATTCATGATTTATGATTCATGATTCATGATTCATGATTCAATTCATGATTCGTGATTCATGATTCAATTCATAATTCATGATTCAATTCTTGATTCATGATTCAATTCATGATTCATGATTCATGATTCAATTTATGATTCATGATTCATGATTCATGAATTAATTCATGATTCATGATTCAATTCATGATTCATGATTCATGATTCATGATTCAATTCTTGATTCATGATTCAATTCATGATTCATGATTCATGATTCAATTTATGATTCATGATTCATGAATTAATTCATGATTCATGATTCAATTCATGATTCATGATTCATGATTCGATTGATGATTCATGATTCATAATTCATGATTCAATTCATGATTCATGATTCATGATTCGATTCATGATTCATGATTCGATTTATGATTCATGATTCGATTCATGATTCTTGATTCATGATTCATGATTCGATTCATGATTCATAATTCAATTCATGATTCATGATTCATGACTCATGATTCGATTCATGATTCATGATTCAATTCATGATTCATGATTCATGATTCATGATTCAATTCATGATTCATGATTTATGATTCGATTCATGATTCATGATTCGATTCATGATTCTTGATTCATGATTCATGATTCATGATTCAATTCATGATTCAATTCATGATTTATGATTTGATTCATGATTCATGATTCATGATTCATGAATCAATTCATGATTCATGATTCATGATTCATGATTCATGATTCAATTCATGATTCATGATTCATGATTCATGATTCAATTCATGATTCATGATTCAATTCATGATTCATGATTCAATTCATAATTCATAATTCAAGATTCATGATTCATGATTCAATTCATGATTCATGATTCATGATTCAATTCATGATTCATGATTCATGATTCATGATTCATGATTCAATTCATGATTCATGATTCATGATTCAATTCATGATTCATGATTCATGATTCGATTCATGATTCTTGACTCATGATTCATGATTCGATTCATGATTCATGATTCATTATTCAATTCATGATTCATGATTCATGATTCAATTCATGATTCAAGATTCATGATTCGATTCATGATTCATGATACAATTCATGATTCATGATTCAGGATTCATGATTCAATTCATGATTCATGATTCGATTCATGGTTCATGATTCAATTCTTGATTCATGATTCATAATTTAATTCATGATTCAATTCAAGATTCATGACTTATGATTCAATTCATGATTCATGATTCATGATTCAATTCATGATTCATGTTTCAATTTATGATTCATGATTCAATTCATGATTCATGATTCGATTAATGATTCAATTCATGATTCATGATTCATGATTCAATTCATGATTCATGATTCGATTCATGATTCGATTCATGATTCATGATTCATGATTCAATTCATGATTCATGATTCATGATTCAATTCATGATTCATGATTCATGATTCATGATTCATGATTCAATTCATGATTCATGATTCATGATTCAATTCATGATTCATGATTCATGATTCATGATTCATGATTCATGATTCGATTCATGATTCTTCACTCATGATTCATGATTCGATTCATGATTCATGATTCATTATTCAATTCATGATTCATGATTCAATTCATGATTCAAGATTCATGATTCAATTCATGATTCAAGATTCATGATTCGATTCATGATTCATGATACAATTCATGATTCATGATTCATGATTCAAGATTCATGATTCAATTCATGATTCATGATTCGATTCATGGTTCATGATTCAATTCTTGATTCATGATTCATAATTTAATTCATGATTCAATTCAAGATTCATGACTCATGAGTCAATTCATGATTCATGATTCATGATTCATGATTCAATTCATGATTCATGATTCATGATTCAATTCATGATTCATGATTCATGATTCATGATTCAATTCATGATTTATGATTCATGATTCAATTCATGATTCATGATTCATGATTCATGATTCATGATTCGATTCATGATTTATGATTTATGATTCAATTCATGATTCATGATTCATGATTCGATTCATGATTCATGATTCGATTTATGATTCTTGATTCATGATTCATGATTCGATTCATGATTCATGATTTATGATTCAATTCATGATTCATGATTCATGATTCATGATTCATGATTCAATTCATAATTCATGATTCATGATTCATGATTCAATTCATGATTCATCATTCGATTCATGATTTTTTACTCATGATTCATGATTCGATTCATGTTTCATGATTCATGATTCATGATTCAATTCATGATTCATGATTCATGATTCGATTCATGATTCATGATTCATGATTCATGATTCAATTCATGATTCATCATTCGATTCATGATTTTTTACTCATGATTCATGATTCGATTCATGTTTCATGATTCATGATTCATGATTCAATTCATGATTCATGATTCATGATTCGATTCATGATTCATGATTCGATTCATGGTTCATGATTCAATTTTTGATTCATGATTCATAATTTAATTCATGATTCAATTCAAGATTCATGACTCATGAGTCAATTCATGATTCATGATTCATGATTCATGATTCAATTCATGATTCATGATTCATGATTCAATTCATGATTCATGATTCATGATTCATGATTCAATTCATGATTTATGATTCATGATTCAATTCATGATTCATGATTCATGATTCATGATTCATGATTCGATTCATGATTTATGATTTATGATTCAATTCATGATTCATGATTCATGATTCGATTCATGATTCATGATTCGATTTATGATTCTTGATTCATGATTCATGATTCGATTCATGATTCATGATTTATGATTCAATTCATGATTCATGATTCATGATTCATGATTCAATACATGATTCATGATTCATGATTCAATTCATAATTCATGATTCATGATTCATGATTCAATTCATGATTCATCATTCGATTCATGATTTTTTACTCATGATTCATGATTCGATTCATGTTTCATGATTCATGATTCATGATTCAATTCATGATTCATGATTCGATTCATGATTCATGATTCATGATTCATGATTCAATTCATGATTCATCATTCGATTCATGATTTTTTACTCATGATTCATGATTCGATTCATGTTTCATGATTCATGATTCATGATTCAATTCATGATTCATGATTCATGATTCGATTCATGATTCATGATTCGATTTATGATTCATGATTCGATTCATGATTCTTGATTCATGATTCATGATTCGATTCATGATTCATGATTCATGATTCATGATTCGATTCATGATTCATGATTCATGATTCATGATTCAATTCATGATTCATGATTCATGATTCGATTCATGATTCATGATTCGATTTATGATTCATGATTCGATTTATGATTCTTGATTCATGATTCATGATTCGATTCATGATTCATGATTCATAATTCAATTCATGATTCATGATTCATGACTCATGATTCGATTCATGATTCATGATTCATGATTCAATTCATGATTCATGATTCATGATTCATGATTCAATTCATGATTCATGATTTATGATTCGATTCATGATTCATGATTCGATTCATGATTCTTGATTCATGATTCATGATTCATGATTCAATTCATGATTCAATTCATGATTTATGATTTGATTCATGATTCATGATTCATGATTCAATTCATGATTCATGATTCATGATTCATGATTCATGATTCAATTCATGATTCATGATTCATGATTCAATTCATGATTCATGATTCAATTAATAATTCAAGATTCATGATTCATGATTCAATTCATGATTCATGATTCATGATTCAATTCATGATTCATGATTCATGATTCATGATTCATGATTCAATTCATGATTCATGATTCATGATTCAATTCATGATTCATGATTCATGATTCATGATTCATGATTCATGATTCGATTCATGATTCTTGACTCATGATTCATGATTCGATTCATGATTCATGATTCATTATTCAATTCATGATTCATGATTCATGATTCAATTCATGATTCAAGATTCATGATTCGATTCATGATTCATGATACAATTTATGATTCATGATTCGATTCATGGTTCATGATTCAATTCATGATTCATGATTCGATTCATGGTTCATGATTCAATTCTTGATTCATGATTCATAATTTAATTCATGATTCAATTCAAGATTCATGACTCATGAGTCAATTCATGATTCATGATTCAATTCTTGATTCATGATTCATAATTTAATTCATGATTCAATTCAAGATTCATGACTTATGATTCAATTCATGATTCATGATTCATGATTCAATTCATGATTCATGTTTCAATTTATGATTCATGATTCAATTCATGATTCATGATTCGATTAATGATTCAATTCATGATTCATGATTCATGATTCAATTCATGATTCATGATTCGATTCATGATTCGATTCATGATTCATGATTCATGATTCAATTCATGATTCATGATTCATGATTCAATTCATGATTCATGATTCATGATTCATGATTCAATTCATGATTCATGATTCAATTCATGATTCATGATTCATGATTCATGATTCATGATTCATGATTCAATTCATGATTCTTGACTCATGATTCATGATTCGATTCATGATTCATGATTCATTATTCAATTCATGATTCATGATTCAATTCATGATTCAAGATTCATGATTCAATTCATGATTCAAGATTCATGATTCGATTCATGATTCATGATACAATTCATGATTCATGATTCATGATTCAAGATTCATGATTCAATTCATGATTCATGATTCGATTCATGGTTCATGATTCATGATACAATTCATGATTCATAATTTAATTCATGATTCAATTCAAGATTCATGACTCATGAGTCAATTCATGATTCATGATTCATGATTCATGATTCAATTCATGATTCATGATTCATGATTCAATTCATGATTCATGATTCAAGATTCATGATTCAATTCATGATTTATGATTCATGATTCAATTCATGATTCATGATTCATGATTCATGATTCATGATTCGATTCATGATTTATGATTTATGATTCAATTCATGATTCATGATTCATGATTCGATTCATGATTCATGATTCGATTTATGATTCTTGATTCATGATTCATGATTCAATACATGATTCATGATTCATGATTCAATTCATAATTCATGATTCATGATTCATGATTCAATTCATGATTCATCATTCGATTCATGATTTTTTACTCATGATTCATGATTCGATTCATGTTTCATGATTCATTATTCAATTCATGATTCATGATTCATGATTCATGATTCAATTCATGATTCATGATTCATGATTCAATTCATGATTCATGATTCATGATTCATGATTCATGATTCAATTCATGATTCATGATTCATGATTCAATTCATGATTCATGATTCATGATTCATGATTCATGATTCGATTCATGATTCTTGACTCATGATTCATGATTCGATTCATGATTCATGATTCATTATTCAATTCATGATTCATGATTCATGATTCAATTCATGATTCAAGATTCATGATTCGATTCATGATTCATGATACAATTCATGATTCATGATTCATGATTCGATTCATGATTCAATTCATGATTCATGATTTGATTCATGGTTCATGATTCAATTCTTGATTCATGATTCAAGATTCATGATTCGATTCATGATTCATGATACAATTCATGATTCATGATTCATGATTCGATTCATGATTCAATTCATGATTCATGATTTGATTCATGGTTCATGATTCAATTCTTGATTCATGATTCATAATTTAATTCATGATTCAATTCAAGATTCATGACTCATGATTCAATTCATGATTCATGATTCATGATTCAATTCTTGATTCATGATTCATAATTTAATTCATGATTCAATTCATGATTCATGATTCATGATTCAATTCATGATTCATGTTTCAATTTATGATTCATGATTCATGATTTAATTCATGATTCATGATTCGATTCATGATTCAATTCATGATTCATGATTCATGATTCAATTCATGATTCATGATTCATGATTCATGATTCAATTCATGATTCATGATTCATGATTCAATTCATGATTCATGATTCATGATTCAATTCATGATTCATGATTCATGATTCATGATTCAATTCATGATTTATGATTCATGATTCAATTCATGATTCATGATTCATTATTCATGATTCATGATTCGATTCATGATTTATGATTTATGATTCAATTTATGATTCATGATTCATGATTCGATTCATGATTCATGATTCGATTTATTATTCTTGATTCATGATTCATGATTCGATTCATGATTCATGATTCGATTCATGATTCATGATTTATGATTCAATTCATGATTCATGATTCATGATTCATGATTCATGATTCAATACATGATTCATGATTCATGATTCAATTCATAATTCATAATTCATGATTCATGATTCAATTCATGATTCATCATTCGATTCATGATTTTTTACTCATGATTCATGATTCGATTCATGTTTCATGATTCATTATTCAATTCATGATTCATGATTCATGATTCATGATTCATGATTCAATTCATGATTCAAGATTCATGATTCGATTCATGATTCATGATTCAATTCATGATTCTTGATTCACGATTCATGATTCGATTCATGATTCATGATTCATGATTCAATTCATGATTCATGATTCATGATTCATGATTCAATTCATGATTCATGATTCGATTCATGATTCAATTCATGATTCAAGATTCATGATTCGATTCATGATTCATGATACAATTCATGATTCATGATTCATGATTCGATTCATGATTCAATTCATTATTCATGATTCGATTCATGATTCATGATTCAATTCATGATTCATGATTCGATTCATGATTCAATTCATGATTCATGATTCATGATTCAATTCATGATTCATGATTCATGATTCATGATTCAATTCATGATTCATGATTCATGATTCAATTCATGATTCATGATTCATGATTCATGATTCAATTCATGATTTATGATTCATGATTTATGATTCATGATTCAATTCATGATTCATGATTCATGATTCAATTCATGATTTATGATTCATGATTTATGATTCATGATTCAATTCATGATTCATGATTCATGATTCATGATTCATGATTCGATTCATGATTTATGATTTATGATTCAATTCATGATTCATGATTCATGATTCGATTTATGATTCTTGATTCATGATTCGATTCATGATTCATGATTTATGATTCAATTCATGATTCATGATTCATGATTCATGATTCATGATTCAATACATGATTCATGATTCATGATTCAATTCATAATTCATGATTCATGATCCATGATTCATGATTCAATTCATGATTCATCATTCGATTCATGATTTTTTACTCATGATTCATGATTCGATTCATGTGTCATGATTCATTATTCAATTCATGATTCATGATTCATGATTCAATTCATGATTCAAGATTCATGATTCGATTCATGATTCATGATTCAATTCATGATTCTTGATTCATGATTCATGATTCGATTCATGATTAATGATTCATGATTCAATTCATGATTCATGATTCATGATTCATGATTCATGATTCATGATTCAATTCATGATTCATGATTCATGAATGATGATTCAAATTATGATTCATGATTCATGATTCATGATTCAATTCATGATTCATGATTCGATTCATGATTCAATTCATGATTCAAGATACATGATTCGATTCATGATTCATGATAAAATTCATGATTCATGATTCATGATTCGATTCATGATTCAATTCATTATTCATGATTCGATTCATGATTCATGATTTAATTCATGATTCATGATTCATGATTCACGATTCATGATTCAATTCATGATTCATCATTCGATTCATGATTTTTTACTCATGATTCATGATTCGATTCATGTTTCATGATTCATTATTCAATTCATGATTCATGATTCATGATTCAATTCATGATTCAAGATTCATGATTCGATTCATGATTCATGATTCAATTCATGATTCTTGATTCATGATTCATGATTCGATTCATGATTAATGATTCATGATTCAATTCATGATTCAAGATACATGATTCGATTCATGATTCATGATAAAATTCATGATTCATGATTCATGATTCAATTCATGATTCAATTCATTATTCATGATTTGATTCATGATTCATGATTCAATTCATGATTCGATTCATGATTCAATTTATGATTCATGATTCGATTTATGATTCATGATTCATGATTCATGATTCAATTCATGATTCATTATTCATGATTCAATTCATGATTCATGATTCATGATTCAATTCATGATTCATGATTCAAGATTCATGATTCAATTCATGATTCATGATTCATGATTCAATTCATATTTCATGATTCATGATTCATGATTCAATTCATGATTCATGATTCATGATTCATGATTCGATTTATGATTCATGATTCATGATTCATGATTCATGATTTATGATTCAATTCATGATTCATGATTCATGATTCGATTCATGATTTATGATTCGATCCATGATTCATGATTCATGATTCGATTTAAGATTCATAATTCATGATTCATGATTCATGATTCATGATTCATGATTCGATTCATGATTCTTGACTCAAGATTCATGATTCGATTCATGATTCATGATACAATTCATGATTCATGATTCATGATTCGATTCATGATTCAATTCATGATTCATGATTCGAATCATGGTTCATGATTCAATTCTTGATTCATGATTCATAATTTAATTCATGATTCAATTCAAGATTCATGACTCATGATTCAATTCATGATTCATGTTTCAATTTATGATTCATGATTCATGATTCAATTCATGATTCATGATTCGATTCATGATTCAATTCATGATTCATGATTCATGATTCAATTCATGATTCATGATTCATGATTCATGATTCATGATTCAATTCATGATTAATGATTCATGATTCATGATTCAATTCATGATTTATGATTCATGATTCAATTCATGATTCATGATTCATGATTCATTATTCAATTCATGATTTATGAATCATGATTCAATTCATGATTCATGATTCATGATTCATGATTCATGATTCGATTCATGATTTATGATTTATGATTCAATTCATGATTCATGATTCATGATTTGATTCATGATTCATGATTCGATTTATGATTCTTGATTCATGATTCATGATTCGATTCATGATTCATGATTTATGATTCAATTCATGATTCATGATTCATGATTCATGATTCATGATTCAATACATGATTCATGATTCATGATTCAATTCATGATTCATGATTCATGATTCATGATTCAATTCATGATTCATGATTCATGATTCGATTTATGATTCATGATTCATGATTCATGATTCATGATTCATGATTCAATTCATGATTCATGATTCATGATTCATGATTCAATTAATGATTCATGATTCATGATTCATGATTCAATTAATGATTCATGATTCGATTCATGATTCTTGATTCATTATTCAATTCATGATTCATGATTCAATTCATGATTCAAGATTCATGATTCGATTCATGATTCATGATACAATTCATGATTCATGATTCATGATTCGATTTATGATTCATGATTCAATTCATGATTCATGATTCATGATTCAATTCATGATTCATGATTCATGATTCGATTCATGATTCATGATTCATGATTCAATTCATGATTCATTATTCATGATTCATGATTCGATTTATGATTCATGATTCATGATTCAATTCATGATTCATGATTCATGATTCAATTCATGATTCATGATTCATGATTCATGATTCATGATTCATTATTCAATTCATGATTCATAATTCATAATTCAATTCATAATTCATGATTCGATTCATGATTCATGATTCATGATTCATGATTCAATTCATGATTCATGATTTATGATTCAATTCATGATTCATGATTTATGATTCATGATTCATGATTCATGATTCATGATTCAATTCATGATTCATGATTCATGATTCATGATTCATGATTTAATACATGATTCATGATTCATGATTCAATTCATGATTCATGATTCATGATTCATGATTCATGATTCATGATTCGATTCATGATTCATGATTTAATTTATGATTCATGATGCATGATTCATGATTCATGATTCATGATTCAATTCATGATTAATGATTCATGATTCAATTCATAATTCATGATTCATGATTCATGATTCAATTCATGATTCATGATTCATGATTCGATTTATTATTCATGATTCATGATTCATGATTCATGATTCATGATTCAAGATTCATGATTCAATTCATGATTCATGATTCATGATTCAAGATTCATGATTCAATTCATGATTCATGATTCATGATTCAATTCATATTTCATGATTCATGATTCAATTCATGATTCATGATTCATGATTTATGATTCGATTCATGATTCATGACTCATGATTCGATTTATGATTCATGATTCATGATTTATGATTCAATTCATGATTCATGATTCATGATTCGATTCATGATTCATGATTTATAATTCATGATTCAATTCATGATTCATGATTCATGATTCGATTCATGATTTATGATTCGATTCATGATTCATGATTCATGATTCGATTTAAGATTCATAATTCATGATTCATGATACATGATTCATGATTCATGATTCGATTCATGATTCTTGACTCATGATTCATGATTCGATTCATGATTCATGATTCATTATTCAATTCATGATTCATGATTCATGATTCAATTCATGATTCAAGATTCATGATTCGATTCATGATTCATGATACAATTCATGATTCATGATTCATGATTCGATTCATGATTCAATTCATGATTCATGATTCGATTCATGGTTCATGATTCAATTCTTGATTCATGATTCATAATTTAATTCATGACTCAATTCAAGATTCATGACTCATGATTCAATTCATGATTCATGATTCATGATTCAATTCTTGATTCATGATTCATAATTTAATTCATGATTCAATTCAAGATTCATGACTCATGATTCAATTCATGATTCATGATTCATGATTCAATTCATGATTCATGTTTCAATTTATGATTCATGATTCATGATTCGATTCATGATTCAATTCATGATTCATGATTCATGATTCAATTCATGATTCATAATTCATGATTCATGATTCAATTCATGATTAATGATTCATGATTCATGATTCAATTCATGAATCAATTCATGATTCAATTCATGATTCATGATTCATGATTCATGATTCAATTCATGATTTATGATTCATGATTCAATTCATGATTCATGATTCGATTCATGATTCATGATTCGATTTATGATTCTTGATTCATGATTCATGATTCGATTCATGATTCATGATTTATGATTCAATTCATGATTCATGATTCATGATTCATGATTCATGATTCGATTTATGATTCATGATTCATGATTCATGATTCATGATTCATGATTCAATTCATGATTCATGATTCATGATTCGATTTATGATTCATGATTCATGATTCATGATTCATGATTCATGATTCATGATTCAATTCATGATTCATGATTCATGATTCATGATTCAATTCATGATTCATGATTCGATTCATGATTCTTGACTCATGATTCATGATTCGATTCATGATTCATGATTCATTATTCAATTCATGATTCATGATTCAATTCATGATTCAAGATTCATGATTCGATTCATGATTCATGATACAATTCATGATTCATGATTCATGATTCGATTTATGATTCATGATTCAATTCATGATTCATGATTCATGATTCAATTCATGATTCATGATTCATGATTCGATTCATGATTCATGATTCATGATTCAATTCATGATTCATTATTCATGATTCATGATTCGATTTATGATTCATGATTCATGATTGAATTCATGATTCATGATTCATGATTCATGATTCAATTCATGATTCATGATTCATGATTCATGATTCATTATTCAATTCATGATTCATAATTCATAATTCAATTCATAATTCATGATTCATGATTCATGATTCGATTCATGATTCATGATTCATGATTCATGATTCATGATTCATGATTCAATTCATGATTCATGATTTATGATTCAATTCATGATTCATAATTTATGATTCATGATTCATGATTCATGATTCATGATTCAATTCATGATTCATGATTCATGATTCATGATTCAATACATGATTCATGATTCATGATTCAATTCATGATTCATGATTCATGATTCGATTCATGATTCATGATTTGATTTATGATTCATGATGCATGATTCATGATTCATGATTCATGATTCAATTCATGATTAATGATTCATGATTCAATTCATAAATCATGATTCATGATTCATGATTCAATTCATGATTCATGATTCATGATTCGATTTATGATTCATGATTCATGATTCATGATTCATGATTCAATTCATGATTCATGATTCATGATTCATGATTCAATTCATGATTCATGATTCAATTCATGATTTATGATTCATGATTCAATTCATGATTCATGATTCATGATTCATGATTCATTATTCAATTCATGATTCATAATTCATAATTCAATTCATAATTCATGATTCATGATTCATGATTCGATTCATGATTCATGATTCAATTCATGATTCATGATTTATGATTCAATTCATGATTCATGATTTATGATTCATGATTCATGATTCATGATTCATGATTCATGATTCATGATTCAATTCATGATTCATGATTCATGATTCATGATTCATGATTCAATACATGATTCATGATTCATGATTCGATTCATGATTCATGATTTGATTTATGATTCATGATGCATGATTCATGATTCATGATTCATGATTCAATTCATGATTAATGATTCATGATTCAATTCATAATTCATGATTCATGATTCATGATTCAATTCATGATTCATGATTCATGATTCGATTTATGATTCATGATTCATGATTCATGATTCATGATTCATGATTCATGATTCAATTCATGATTCATGATTCATGATTCATGATTCAATTCATGATTCATGATTCGATTCATGATTCATGATTCATTATTCAATTCATGATTCATTATTCATGATTCATGATTCGATTTATGATTCATGATTCATGATTCATGATTCATGATTCATGATTCAATTCATGATTCATGATTTATGATTCAATTCATGATTCATGATTCAAGATTCATGATTCAATTCATGATTCATGATTCATGATTCAATTCATATTTCATGATTCATGATTCATGATTCAATTCATGATTCATGATTCATGATTCATGATTCGATTCATGATTCATGATTCAATTCATATTTCATGATTCATGATTCATGATTCATGATTCATGATTCATGATTCATGATTTATGATTCAATTCATGATTCATGATTCATGATTCGATTCATGATTCATGATTTATAATTCATGATTCAATTCATGATTCATGATTCATGATTCGATTCATGATTTATGATTCGATTCATGATTCATGATTCATGATTCGATTTAAGATTCATAATTCATGATTCATGATACATGATTCATGATTCATGATTCGATTCATGATTCTTGATTCATGATTCATGATTCGATTCATGATTCATGATTCATTATTCAATTCATGATTCATGATTCATGATTCAATTCATGATTCAAGATTCATGATTCGATTCATGATTCATGATACAATTCATGATTCATGATTCATGATTCAATTCATGATTAAATTCATGATTCATGATTCGATTCATGGTTCATGATTCAATTCTAGATTCATGATTCATAATTTAATTCATGACTCAATTCAAGATTCATGACTCATGATTCAATTCATGATTTATGATTCATGATTCAATTCTTGATTCATGATTCATAATTTAATTCATGATTCAATTCAAGATTCATGACTCATGATTCAATTCATGATTCATGATTCATGATTCAATTCATGATTCATGTTTCAATTTATGATTCATGATTCATGATTCAATTCATGATTCATGATTCGATTCATGATTCAATTCATGATTCATGATTCATGATTCAATTCATGATTCATGATTCATGATTCATGATTCAATTCATGATTAATGATTCATGATTCATGATTCAATTCATGATTCATGATTCATGATTCAATTCATGATTCATGATTCATGATTCAATTCATGATTTATGATTCATGATTCAATTCATGATTCATGATTCATGATTCATGATTCATGATTCGATTCATGATTTATGATTTATGATTCAATTCATGATTCATGATTCATGATTCGATTTATGATTCTTGATTCATGATTCATGATTCGATTCATGATTCATGATTTATGATTCAATTCATGATTCATGATTCATGATTCATGATTCAATACATGATTCATGATTCATGATTCAATTCATGATTCATGATTCATGATTCATGATTCAATTCATGATTCATGATTCATGATTCGATTTATGATTCATGATTCATGATTCATGATTCATGATTCATGATTCATGATTCAATTCATGATTCATGATTCATGATTCATGATTCAATTCATGATTCATGATTCGATTCATGATTCTTGACTCATGATTCATGATTCGATTCATGATTCATGATTCATTATTCAATTCATGATTCATGATTCAATTCATGATTCAAGATTCATGATTCGATTCATGATTCATGATACAATTCATGATTCATGATTCATGATTCGATTTATGATTCATGATTCAATTCATGATTCATGATTCATGATTCAATTCATGATTCATGATTCATGATTCAATTCATGATTAATGATTCATGATTCATGATTCAATTCATGATTCATGATTCATGATTCAATTCATGATTCATGATTCATGATTCAATTCATGATTTATGATTCATGATTCAATTCATGATTCATGATTCATGATTCATGATTCATGATTCGATTCATGATTTATGATTTATGATTCAATTCATGATTCATGATTCATGATTCGATTTATGATTCTTGATTCATGATTCATGATTCGATTCATGATTCATGATTTATGATTCAATTCATGATTCATGATTCATGATTCATGATTCATGATTCAATACATGATTCATGATTCATGATTCAATTCATGATTCATGATTCATGATTCATGATTCAATTCATGATTCATGATTCATGATTCGATTTATGATTCATGATTCATGATTCATGATTCATGATTCATGATTCATGATTCAATTCATGATTCATGATTCATGATTCATGATTCAATTCATGATTCATGATTCGATTCATGATTCTTGACTCATGATTCATGATTCGATTCATGATTCATGATTCATTATTCAATTCATGATTCATGATTCAATTCATGATTCAAGATTCATGATTCGATTCATGATTCATGATACAATTCATGATTCATGATTCATGATTCGATTTATGATTCATGATTCAATTCATGATTCATGATTCATGATTCAATTCATGATTCATGATTCATGATTTGATTCATGATTCATGATTCATGATTCAATTCATGATTCATTATTCATGATTCATGATTCGATTTATGATTCATGATTCATGATTCAATTCATGATTCATGATTCATGATTCAATTCATGATTCATGATTCATGATTCATGATTCATTATTCAATTCATGATTCATAATTCATAATTCAATTCATAATTCATGATTCATGATTCATGATTCGATTCATGATTCATGATTCATGATTCATGATTCATGATTCATGATTCAATTCATGATTCATGATTTATGATTCAATTCATGATTCATAATTTATGATTCATGATTCATGATTCATGATTCATGATTCATGATTCAATTCATGATTCATGATTCATGATTCATGATTCAATACATGATTCATGATTCATGATTTAATTCATGATTCATGATTCATGATTCATGATTCGATTCATGATTCATGATTTGATTTATGATTCATGATGCATGATTCATGATTCATGATTCATGATTCAATTCATGATTAATGATTCATGATTCAATTCATAAATCATGATTCATGATTCATGATTCAATTCATGATTCATGATTCATGATTCGATTTATGATTCATGATTCATGATTCATGATTCATGATTCAATTCATGATTCATGATTCATGATTCATGATTCAATTCATGATTCATGATTCGATTCATGATTCATGATTCATTATTCAATTCATGATTCATTATTCATGATTCATGATTCGATTTATTATTCATGATTCATGATTCAATTCATGATTCATGATTCATGATTCAATTCATGATTCATGATTCATGATTCATGATTCAATTCATGATTCATGATTCATGACTCATGATTCGATTCATGATTCATGATTCATGATTCAATTCATGATTCATGATACATGATTCATGATTCATGATTCAATTCATGATTCATGATTTATGATTCGATTCATGATTCATGATTCGATTCATGATTCTTGATTCATGATTCATGATTCAATTCATGATTCAATTCATGATTCATGATTCATGACTCATGATTCGATTCATGATTCATGATTCATGATTCAATTCATGATTCATGATTCATGATTCAATTCATGATTCATGATTCATGACTCATGATTCGATTCATGATTCATGATTCATGATTCAATTCATGATTCATGATTCATGATTCAATTCATGATTCATGATTCAATTCATGATTCATGATTCAATTCATGATTCATGATTCAATTCATAATTCATAATTCAAGATTCATGATTCATGATTCAATTCATGATTCATGATTCATGATTCAATTCATGATTCATGATTCATGATTCAATTCATGATTCATGATTCATGATTCATGATTCATGATTCAATTCATGATTCATGATTCATGATTCAATTCATGATTCATGATTCATGATTCAATTCATGATTCATGATTCATGATTCAATTCATGATTCATGATTCATGATTCATGATTCGATTCATGATTCTTGACTCATGATTCATGATTCGATTCATGATTCATGATTCATTATTCAATTCATGATTCGATTCATGATTCATGATACAATTCATGATTCATGATTCATGATTCGATTCATGATTCAATTCATGATTCATGATTCGATTCATGGTTCATGATTCAACTCTTGATTCATGATTCATAATTTAATTCATGATTCAATTCAAGATTCATGACTCATGATTCAATTCATGATTCATGATTCATGATTCAATTCTTGATTCATGATTCATAATTTAATTCATGATTCAATTCAAGATTCATGACTCATGATTCAATTCATGATTCATGATTCATGATTCAATTCATGATTCATGTTTCAATTTATGATTCATGATTCATGATTCAATTCATGATTCATGATTCGATTCATGATTCAATTCATGATTCATGATTCATAATTCAATTCATGATTCATGATTCATGATTCAATTCATGATTCATGATTCATGATTCATGATTCAATTCATGATTCATGATTCATGATTCAATTCATGATTCATGATTCATGATTCATGATTCAATTCATGATTTATGATTCATGATTCAATTCATGATTCATGATTCATGATTCATGATTCATGATTCGATTCATGATTTATGATTTATGATTCAATTCATGATTCATGATTCATGATTCGATTCATGATTCATGATTTGATTTATGATTCTTGATTCATGATTCATGATTCGATTCATGATTCATGATTTATGATTCAATTCATGATTCATGATTCATGATTCAATACATGATTCATGATTCATGATTCAATTCAGGATTCATGATTCATGATTCGATTCATGATTCATGATTTGATTTATGATTCATGATGCATGATTCATGATTCATGATTCATGATTCATGATTCATGATTCATGATTCAATTCATGATTCATGATTCATGATTCATGATTCAATTCATGATTCATGATTCATGATTCGATTTATGATTCATGATTCATGATTCATGATTCATGATTCATGATTCATGATTCAATTCATGATTCATGATTCATGATTCATGATTCAATTCATGATTCATGATTCATGATTCATGATTCAATTCATGATTCATGATTCGATTCATGATTCTTGACTCATGATTCATGATTCGATTCATGATTCATGATTCAATTCATGATTCATGATTCAATTCATGATTCAAGATTCATGATTCGATTCATGATTCATGATACAATTCATGATTCATGATTCATGATTCGATTTATGATTCATGATTCAATTCATGATTCATGATTCGATTCATGATTCATGATACAATTCATGATTCATGATTCATGATTCGATTTATGATTCATGATTCAATTCATGATTCATGATTCATGATTCGATTCATGATTCATAATTCATGATTCAATTCATGATTCATTATTTATGATTCATGATTCGATTTATGATTCATGATTCATGATTCAATTCATGATTCATGATTCATGATTCATGATTCAATTCATGATTCATGATTCATGATTCATGATTCATTATTCAATTCATGGTTCATAATTCATAATTCAATTCATGATTCATGATTCATGATTCATGATTCAATTCATGATTCATGATTCATGATTCATGATTCAATTCATGATTCATGATTTATGATTCAATTCATGATTCATGATTTATGATTCATGATTCATGATTCATGATTCATGATTCATGATTCAATTCATGATTCATGATTCATGATTCATGATTCAATACATGATTCATGATTCATGATTCAATTCATGATTCATGATTCATGATTCATGATTCGATTCATGATTCATGATTTGATTTATGATTCATGATGCATGATTCATGATTCATGATTCATGATTCAATTCATGATTAATGATTCATGATTCAATTCATAATTCATGATTCATGATTCGATTTATGATTCATGATTCATGATTCAATTCATGATTCATGATTCATGATTCATGATTCAATTCATGATTCATGATTCGATTCATGATTCTTGACTCATGATTCATGATTCGATTCATGATTCATGATTCATTATTCAATTCATGATTCATGATTCAATTTATGATTCATGATTCATGATTCAATTCATGATTCATGATTCATGATTCAATTCATGATTCATGATTCATGATTCATGATTCATTATTCAATTCATGATTCATAATTCATAATTCAATTCATAATTCATGATTCATGATTCGATTCATGATTCATGATTCATGATTCATGATTCATGATTCATGATTCAATTCATGATTCATGATTTATGATTCAATTCATGATTCATAATTTATGATTCATGATTCATGATTCATGATTCATGATTCAATTCATGATTCATGATTTATGATTCAATTCATGATTCATGATTTATGATTCATGATTCATGATTCATGATTCATGATTCATGATTCATGATTCAATTCATGATTCATGATTCATGATTCATGATTCATGATTCAATACATGATTCATGATTCATGATTCAATTCATGATTCATGATTCATGATTCATGATTCGATTCATGATTCATGATTTGATTTATGATTCATGATGCATGATTCATGATTCATGATTCAATTCATGATTAATGATTCATGATTCAATTCATAAATCATGATTCATGATTCATGATTCAATTCATGATTCATGATTCATGATTCGATTTATGATTCATGATTCATGATTCATGATTCAATTCATGATTCATGATTCATGATTCAATTCATGATTCATGATTCATGATTCAATTCACGATTCATGATTCATGATTCATGATTCAATTCATGATTTATGATTCATGATTCAATTCATGATTCATGATTCATGATTCATGATTCATGATTCGATTCATGATTTATGATTTATGATTCAATTCATGATTCATGATTCATGATTCGATTCATGATTCATGATTCGATTTATGATTCTTGATTCATGATTCATGATTCGATTCATGATTCATGATTTATGATTCAATTCATGATTCATGATTCATGATTCAATACATGATTCATGATTCATGATTCAATTCATGATTCATGATTCGATTCATGATTCATGATTCGATTTATGATTCATGATGCATGATTCATGATTCATGATTCATGATTCATGATTCATGATTCAATTCATGATTCATGATTCATGATTCAATTCATAATTCATGATTCATGATTCATGATTCAATTCATGATTCATGATTCATGATTCGATTTATGATTCATGATTCATGATTCATGATTCATGATTCATGATTCATGATTCAATTCATGATTCTTGACTCATGATTCATGATTCGATTCATGATTCATGATTCATGATTCAATTCATGATTCATGATTCAATTCATGATTCAAGATTCATGATTCGATTCATGATTCATGATACAATTCATGATTCATGATTCATGATTCGATTTATGATTCATGATTCAATTCATGATTCATGATTCGATTCATGATTCATGATACAATTCATGATTCATGATTCATGATTCGATTTATGATTCATGATTCAATTCATGATTCATGATTCATGATTCATGATTCGATTCATGATTCATGATTCATGATTCAATTCATGATTCATTATTTATGATTCGATTTATGATTCATGATTCAATTCATGATTCATGATTCATGATTCAATTCATGATTCATGATTCATGATTCAATTCATGATTCATGATTCGATTCATGATTCTTGACTCATGATTCATGATTCGATTCATGATTCATGATTCATGATTCAATTCATGATTCATGATTCAATTCATGATTCAAGATTCATGATTTGATTCATGATTCATGATACAATTCATGATTCATGATTCATGATTCGATTTATGATTCATGATTCAATTCATGATTCATGATTCGATTCATGATTCATGATACAATTCATGATTCATGATTCATGATTCGATTTATGATTCATGATTCAATTCATGATTCATGATTCATGATTCAATTCATGATTCATTATTTATGATTCATGATTCGATTTATGATTCATGATTCATGATTCAATTCATGATTCATGATTCATGATTCATGATTCAATTCATGATTCATGATTCATGATTCATGATTCATTATTCAATTCATGATTCATAATTCATAATTCAATTCATGATTCATGATTCATGATTCATGATTCAATTCATGATTCATGATTCATGATTCATGATTCATGATTCAATTCATGATTCATGATTTTGATTCAATTCATGATTCATGATTTATGATTCATGATTCATGATTCATGATTCATGATTCATGATTCAATTCATGATTCATGATTCATGATTCATGATTCATGATTCAATACATGATTCATGATTCATGATTCAATTCATGATTCATGATTCATGATTCATGATTCGATTCATGATTCATGATTTGATTTATGATTCATGATGCATGATTCATGATTCATGATTCATGATTCAATTCATGATTAATGATTCATGATTCAATTCATAATTCATGATTCATGATTCGATTTATGATTCATGATTCATGATTCATGATTCAATTCATGATTCATGATTCATGATTCATGATTCAATTCATGATTCATGATTCGATTCATGATTCTTGACTCATGATTCATGATTCGATTCATGATTCATGATTCATTATTCAATTCATGATTCATGATTCGATTTATGATTCATGATTCAATTCATGATTCATGATTCAATTCATGATTCATGATTCATGATTCATGATTCATTATTCAATTCATGATTCATAATTCATAATTTAATTCATAATTCATGATTCATGATTCGATTCATGATTCATGATTCATGATTCATGATTCATGATTCATGATTCAATTCATGATTCATGATTTATGATTCAATTCATGATTCATGATTTATGATTCATGATTCATGATTCATGATTCATGATTCATGATTCAATTCATGATTCATGATTCATGATTCATGATTCATGATTCATGATTCATGATTCATGATTCAATACATGATTCATGATTCATGATTCAATTCATGATTCATGATTCATGATTCATGATTCGATTCATGATTCATGATTTGATTTATGATTCATGATGCATGATTCATGATTCATGATTCATGATTCAATTCATGATTAATGATTCATGATTCAATTCATAAATCATGATTCATGATTCATGATTCAATTCATGATTCATGATTCATGATTCGATTTATGATTCATGATTCATGATTCATGATTCATGATTCATGATTCGATTCATGATTCATGATTCATTATTCAATTCATGATTCATTATTCATGATTCATGATTCGATTTATTATTCATGATTCATGCTTCATGATTCAATTCATGATTCATGATTCAATTCATGATTCATGATTCATGATTCATGATTCAATTCATGATTCATGATTCATGACTCATGATTCGATTCATGATTCATGATTCATGATTCAATTCATGATTCATGATACATGATTCATGATTCATGATTCAATTCATGATTCATGATTTATGATTCGATTCATGACTCATGATTCGATTCATGATTCATGATTCATGATTCATGATTCAATTCATGATTCAATTCATGATTCATGATTCATGACTCATGATTCGATTCATGATTCATGATTCATGATTCAATTCATGATTCATGATTCATGATTCATGATTCATGATTCAATTCATGATTCATGATTTATGATTCGATTCATGATTCATGATTCGATTCCTGATTCTTGATTCATGATTAATGATTCAATTCATGATTCAATTCATGATTCATTATTTGATTCATGATTCATGATTCATGATTCAATTCATGATTCATGATTCATGATTCAATTCATGATTCATGATTCATGATTCAATTCATGATTCATGATTCATGATTCATGATTCAATTCATGATTCATGATTCATGATTCAATTCATGATTCATGATTCATGATTCAATTCATGATTCATGATTCATGATTCATGATTCGATTCATGATTCTTGACTCATGATTTATGATTCGATTCATGATTCATGATTCATTATTCAATTCATGATTCATGATTCATGATTCAATTCATGATTCAAGATTCATGATTCGATTCATGATTCATGATACAATTCATGATTCATGATTCATGATTCGATTCATGATTCAATTCATGATTCATGATTCGATTCATGGTTCATGATTCAATTCTTAATTCATGATTCATAATTTAATTCATGATTCAATTCAAGATTCATGACTCATGATTCAATTCATGATTCATGATTCATGATTCAATTCTTGATTCATGATTCATAATTTAATTCATGATTCAATTCAAGATTCATGACTCATGATTCAATTCATGATTCATGATTCATGATTCAATTCATGATTCATGTTTCAATTTATGATTCATGATTCATGATTCAATTCATGATTCATGATTCGATTCATGATTCAATTCATGATTCATGATTCATAATTCAATTCATGATTCATGATTCATGATTCATGATTCAATTCATGATTCATGATTCATGATTCAATTCATGATTCACGATTCATGATTCAATTCATGATTCATGATTCATGATTCAATTCATGATTCATGATTCATGATTCATGATTCAATTCATGATTTATGATTCATGATTCAATTCATGATTCATGATTCATGATTCGATTCATGATTTATGATTTATGATTCAATTCATGATTCATGATTCATGATTCGATTCATGATTCATGATTCGATTTATGATTCTTGATTCATGATTCATGATTCGATTCATGATTCATGATTTATGATTCAATTCATGATTCATGATTCATGATTCAATACATGATTCATGATAAATGATTCAATTCATGATTCATGATTCATGATTTGATTCATGATTCATGATTTGATTTATGATTCATGATGCATGATTCATGATTCATGATTCATGATTCATGATTCATGATTCAATTCATGATTCATGATTCATGATTCAATTCATAATTCATGATTCATGATTCATGATTCAATTCATGATTCATGATTCATGATTCGATTTATGATTCATGATTCATGATTCATGATTCATGATTCATGATTCAATTCATGATTCATGATTCATGATTCATGATTCAATTCATGATTCATGATTTGATTCATGATTCTTGACTCATGATTCATGATTCGATTCATGATTCATGATTCATTATTCAATTCATGATTCATGATTCAATTCATGATTCAAGATTCATGATTCGATTCATGATTCATGATTCAATTCATGATTCATTATTCATGATTCATGATTCGATTTATGATTCATGATTCATGATTCAATTCATGATTCATGATTCATGATTCATGATTCAATTCATGATTCAAGATTCATGATTCATGATTCATTATTCAATTCATGATTCATAATTCATAATTCAATTCATGATTCATGATTCATGATTCATTATTCAATTCATGATTCATAATTCATAATTCAATTCATGATTCATGATTCATGATTTATGATTCAATTCATGATTCATGATTTATGATTCATGATTCATGATTCATGATTCATGATTCATGATTCAATTCATGATTCATGATTCATGATTCATGATTCATGATTCAATACATGATTCATGATTCATGATTCAATTCATGATTCATGATTCATGATTCGATTCATGATTCATGATTTGATGTATGATTCAATACATGATTCATGATTCATGATTCAATTCATGATTCATGATTCATGATTCATGATTCGATTCATGATTCATGATTTGATGTATGATTCATGATGCATGATTCATGATTCATGATTCATGATTCAATTCATGATTAATGATTCATGATTCAATTCATAATTCATGATTCATGATTCGATTTATGATTCATGATTCATGATTCATGATTCAATTCATGATTCATGATTCGATTCATGATTCTTGACTCATGATTCATGATTCGATTCATGATTCATGATTCATTATTCAATTCATGATTCATGATTCAATTCATGATTCAAGATTCATGATTCGATTCATGATTCATGATACAATTCATGATTCATGATTCATGATTCGATTTATGATTCATGATTCAATTCATGATTCATGATTCATGATTCGATTCATGATTCATGATTCATTATTCAATTCAAGATTCATTATTCATGATTCATGATTCGATTTATGATTCATGATTCATGATTCATGATTCATGATTCATGATTCAATTCATTATTCATGATTCATGATTCAATTCATAATTCATGATTCATGATTCAATTCATGATTTATGATTCGATTCATGATTCATGATTCATGATTCAATTCATGATTCATGATTCATGATTCAATTCATGATTCATGATTCATGATTCATGATTCAATTCATGATTCATGATTCATGATTCATGATTCAATTCATGATTCATGATTCAATTCATGATTCATGATTCAAGCTTCATGATTCATGATTCAATTCATGATTCATGATTCAATTCATGATTCGAATCGTTATTCAACTCATATTTCATGATTCGATTTATGATTCATGATTCATGATTCATGATTCGTGATTCAATTCATGATTCATGATTCATGATTCGATTCATGATTCATGATTTATGATTCAATTCATGATTCATGATTCATGATTCGATTCATGATTCATGATTCAATTCATGAGTCAATTTATGATTGAAGATTCATGATTCGATTCATGATTCATGATACAATTCATGATTCATGATTCATGATTCATGATTCATGATTCATGATTCGATTTATGATTCAATTCATGATTCATGATTCGATTCATGATTCATGATTCAATTCATGATTCATGATTCATGATTCATGATTCGATTCATGATTCGATTCATGATTCATGATTCAATTCATGATTCAAGATTCATGATTCGATTCATGATTCATGATACAATTCATGATTCATGATTCATGATTCATGATTCATGATTCGATTTATGATTCAATTCATGATTCATGATACAATTCATGATTCATGATTCATGATTCATGATTCATGATTCGATTTATGATTCAATTCATGATTCATGATTCGATTCATGATTCATGATTCAATTCATGATTCATGATTCATGATTCATGATTCATGATTCGATTCATGATTCGATTCATGATTCATGATTCAATTCATGATTCATGATTCATGATTCATGATTCATGATTCATGATTCATAATTCATGATTCATGATTCATGATTTGATTCATGATTCAATTCATGATTCAAGATTCATGATTCGATTCATGATTCATGATACAATTCATGATTTATGATTCATGATTCATGATTCATGATTCGATTTATGATTCAATTCATGATTCATGATTCAATTCATGATTCATGATTCATGATTCATGATTCAATTCATGATTCATGATTCATGATTCAATTCATAATTCATGATTCATGATTCATGATTCATGATTCATGATTCGATTCATGATTCATGATTCATGATTCGATTTATGATTCATGATTCATGATTCATGATTCATGATTCATGATTTATGATTCAATTCATGATTCATGATTCATGATTCAATTCATGATTCATGATTCACGATTCATGATTCATGATTCATGATTCGATTCATGATTCATGATTCATGATTCATGATTCAATTCATGATTCATTATTCATGATTCGATTCATGATTTATGATTCGATTTAAGATTCATAATTCATGAATTATGATTCATGATTCATGATTTATGATTTAATTCATGATTCATGATTCATGATTCAATTCATGATTCATGATTCATGATTCATGATTCATGATTCATGATTCATGATTCGATTCATGATTCATGATTCGATTCATGATTCTTGATTCATGATTCATGATTCAATTCATGATTCATGATTCATGATTCAATTCATGATTCATGATTCATGATTCATGATTCATGATTCAATTCATGATTCATGATTCGATTCATGATTCACGATTCATGATTCATGATTCAATTCATGATTCATGATTCAAGATTCATGATTCATGATTCAATTCATGATTCATGATTCAATTCATGATTCGAATCCTGATTAAACTCATGATTCATGATTCGATTTATGATTCATGATTCATGATTCATGATTCATGATTCATGATTCGATTCATGATTCATGATTCATGATTCAATTCATGATTCATGATTCATGATTCACTTCATGATTCATGATTCATGATTCATGATTCGATTCATGATTCATGATTTGATTTATGATTCATGATTCATGATTCATGATTCATGATTCATGATTCAATTCATGATTCAT